>NW_010323092.1:0-1913 GCF_000700745.2 Antrostomus carolinensis | reverse complement strand
CTGGGGCTCCGCCGCCGCCCGCCCGCGCTCCCCCGCCACCGCGGGGTGCCAGCCGCCCGCCCCGCGGGGCTACAGGCATACAGCAGCCACCGGCTTTGTGAATTAATAACGGACTCTCTGCCCTCAAATTTGAAAATTATTCCTTTCGGTGTCTACTGGATTCTAGGAACCAGACAGAAGATTTGGCAAAACCCTCTTCAGTTCCATACAGCTGCTTTTGGTTGCTGGTTTTGGGTTTTTTTTCTTTCTCGAGAGCATTAAATTAAATGCATATTGTCTAAATAAACCGCGCATTGTGTCAATAGCTGAATTTGGGGATGGAGAGGCAGCTTTGCTCAGCTACTCTATCATTGTTTAATAAAAGAGATTAGTGTGTTCGGATGGAGTGCCATGAAATGTCTGGGTCTTGCTGATGGAGAGGAAAAAGAAACCGGTTTTCTCTTTCTCCCCAAGCAACCTTTTCACCCAGTTAGAAGATTACACCACGTCAGACGTGGACGAAGGAGTTTCTCAGCCCTGACAGAGGCAGCTTTGCTCAGCTACTCTATCATTGTTTAATAAAAGAGATTAGTGTGTTCGGATGGAGTGCCATGAAATGTCTGGGTCTTGCTGATGGAGAGGAAAAAGAAACCGGTTTTCTCTTTCTCCCCAAGCAACCTTTTCACCCAGTTAGAAGATTACACCACGTCAGACGTGGACGAAGGAGTTTCTCAGCCCTGACAGCCACAGGAGGGTCAGAGGAGAGGAAGGCAACCTTTATGGGCAACCTGAGGACAGCCGAGCACAAGAATGTGGGCAAAAATGAGTATGTGCTAGACAGTCTGCCCAGATCTGCAAGCAATTGCCTTTGCTACCAGCTGCTTAACAGCCTTGCCCTCAGGACCACCCTGGGAGCTTTGGAAATAAAACAAACCTGGGACTTCGCACCTCGCCTGCAGAGAGCTGCACTCCCTGGCTGTGAACCTTGCTGGATCACAGGGGTTGTGCAGGTCTCAGGGGATTTCTGGTCCTCGCAGGACGAGTCCAGCAATCGCTATTCTGCCGCTCCCTTCCTTTCCCCACCAGATTCTCAAGCAGTCAGCACGCCTGTGTTTTTTGGGGTTTGGATTTTTTTATTTCTTTTTTTTTTTTTTTTGAACACCATTTTTTCCACCCTGGGAAGACTGGGGAGGTTAAACTCCCCGTCTGAACCGAAGCCCTGGACGAGTGCAACTAAGGTTATAGAAATCCGGGAGGGGAAATGACGAAAACCCTTTTTGTGAATAAAACAAGAGGGAGGAGGGAGAGGCGGAACTTCCTAAAGGTGAAGGATGGGAAGTTTGCAGAGCTGAGGATTTAGCCTGTCTCTGAGCACCGGGAGGGGGGGTTAGTCATTATTTCCTTCTGTCTCAGAGAGGCTGCAATGACACCTCCTCCCCAATTAGCTGAACCTGTCCCACTTGTCGGCTTTTGTTTTAGAAGGTTTTGCTCTTGAGCGACTTTTAGGGGGAGCCCGGTCACCCACCCGCCCGTAGCTTCTGGATCTATTCCCCGCTCGGGAATTACGTGCCAAACCTGGAACAGGGACTTATCTTCCTAGCCAAGCTCCCAGGTCAACTTCCTCTTAGGAAAGCTGATTTATGCCTGTTTATACGTATGGAAAAAGGAGACAGGAGCCAAGCGCGGCATCCCTCCAAAATCTCATTGTCTTTGAGGCGGGAAGAGGGGAGAAAGGCGCGGCATAAAACCTAAAATGATAAGATTTGCCTTGCCGCAGTGGGGAGTACTTGACCAGAAAGGCAAACACAAGGTTTTGTCTCACCTCCCTGCGACTGAAGCCTTTTTCCAGGTGGGACAAAACGAAGGGTCCCTAGAAAACAACCAGCTGCCGCAATCGGCTCCCACCCGGGGGGGGGACCGCCCTTCAACGACGG
>NW_010323091.1:1830-7666 GCF_000700745.2 Antrostomus carolinensis | reverse complement strand
GGATTAACATGAAAAAAACCATAAAAGAAAGAAAAACAAGCAAGCTCAGGAGAGCAGGAGTGATGGACACACCTGCTGGCAGCGTAACCCCCCGCGCTGCAGCTGCTTCACCCTCTGTCTCGAGCCGGTTCTCCAGGAAAAGGGCAGCTGGTGCTCACTGGGGTCTGGTCCTCCCATGGGAATGGGGGGGACGGTGGCCCCAGGGATGGATGGATGGTGATGGGTGTCCCTGGGATTGCTCTCTTCACGTCTTTCTCCACTTCCCTTGAAGATGTAAGACAAAGGCGTTCCGGCTCCTGCCAGCACGTGGCTTTTTGTCTTTCAATTAAAAAACAAACAATAAATAATATAGAATAAGGACCCACCCTTGGTGGCCACATGGCTCCTTCACACAGGCAGCTCCAAGGGCTTTGCTCAGCGGAAAGGAATCCATGGGTTGTGAAATCAAATCCACGTGGGATATGAGAAAATGCTCCCACGGTGCTGTGTGCCCCCCGAAAGCCCCCAGCCCCACCGGAGGGGACACTTCTCCTTCACAGGACTGGCAGCAGCACTGCTCTAGCTCACAGAGCATCTCCCCACCAGTGGTTTCACAGCCTGGTTTCTTCTCCTTGCTTCTCTCCATGCCTGCCAGTCCTTGGTGTTGCCAGCACTGCCCCACCAAGGGGTCCCCAAGACAGGGCAGGGGGACAGGGAGGTCCTGCCCCACACCCTCAGCAGTGGAGCCAGCTCTTTGCAACCCCTGGGAGTGCCCAAAAACCCCAGGAGCAGATGCTCATGGCAATGTTTTACCTTCTGCACAATGGCCAACATCATCATTACCTTCTGCAGGTGACAATGGTGACCAGCATGATGTTCTCCTGGGCTACCAGGCTGATGGCAATGAAGAGCAGTGGGCTGAAGAGGATCAAGGGCAGCTTGATGCTGAAGAAAAGCACTTGGCTGAAGTCCACCTGGATGTCTGCAAGCACCAAGACCTTGCTGAGCATGGAGCATCATTCAACAACATCAACAGGCTCATGCCTCGTCCCAAGGCTGCTGAGCCTCCTTGCAGGAGGGGACTGAGCCTTGCTGGTGATGCTCAAAGCTCAGGTAATGCTCAGCCCCTTCTCCTCAACCCAGAAACCCATCAAGAAATCACAAGTATCTGAAGCTCCATGGCCAAGACATACTCCAGAAAGACCTTCTCCTCCACCACATCATCCGTATCTCTATATACCTGGAGTAGAGCTGGGGCTTGCTCCCATGGCATCGCAGTCCCTGCAAGACAAGGTCACTGCTGGCTTTGAACTGGGGCCCTGGGAACCTGGTTTCCTGCTTTGTGGAGGAGAAATTAAATTTCCATTCAAATTTTCACTTTGGCAGCAGAGATCTCGGCTCGATTTCCACCTGCTGCTTTGAAGCCTTCGCTTTGCCTGGGAGAAGCGCACAACCGAGAGGTTTCAATTATAAAGCACATCCATATAAATGCAGGAACAGCCAGGTGGATGCATCCAAAACCTTCAAAAAGAAAAAGCAAACCAAAAGAAGGGGCACTCAGAAGCACATACTGTCGTGGGAAAGACCATCTGCTGCTTGGCTGAGTGGCTCTGTCCCCACCAGATCATGAAGGACCACGAGGACCACGCAGGTGCTTGGTTAAACTTCAACACCAACAACTTGTGATGTGGAACTCAGCCCTTCCATCACCAAAAATCAACCCTGTAGGTCTGGTTGGGGATGTGCCCAGGCTTAATTCAAGGCCAAGCTGGGGCGTGGGACAGGTTTGGACCCTTCCCTTGAAGGATACCAGGTACGACTGTGGTCTCCAGGCTGTTGTTGTACCTTCCTCTTCCAGAGGGATAAGAAATGATTTCTCCTCCAGTTTAACTGGGTTGCAATTAAACTGGAAAATGCTCCAATTTTCATCAGCAGACATGGGAGAAGATGGGAGCTCAGCACCCCTGGGCTCAAATACAGTTTCACAATAAACACCCTAGGAGGGATGCTTGCTTGAGGTTGAAATGAGATGTGAGGAAGAAATTCTTCACTGTGAGGGTGGTGAGACACTGGCCCAGGTTGCCCAGAGAAGCTGTGGATGCCCCAGATGAGATATGGGTCCTGCTCTCCAAACCAGACCCCTTTAGAAAGGGGTAAGCCACATGGCCATGCCCCTTTCCCAAAACCCAGCTCCTTAGTGGGCATCAACCCCCTCTTCCCAAAGGACCTTCCCAAGAGCAGGTGCCTGCTCCTCCTCCAAGCTCCCAGATCACATTTTAGGGCTGAGTATCCCTCAAAGCCATCCCACATCCCATGGTCACCATCTCTCTGGCCTTTCCCCAGCCCTTGCCGATGGGGTGGGATGGGATGGGGGGGAATACCGGTGGTTGCCCCCCCAGCACGGCCAGCTGCACGGCACACCGAGGGCTGCCTCTGGCCCGGCAGCCGCTCCGGGTTCAAGCAGAGCGCTGGTGGAGAGCAGCTTGTTATTTCAGTCCTGGAACCGGGTTATTTTTAGAAAGCGCTGAACACCCCTTCTCTGAAATCACTCCTCCGGGTCTGACCTTGTGATGCTGCAGCCGCTCAGCTCCCGGTCCCACCAACCCTCTCCTTGGGGACCAGAGCTCAGTGTCACACACACACCTTCCCCAGTGTCCCTTGTGCAGAGTCCTGGTGACAGCAGCATTGTTACACCAGAGCTGTGTCACCCCCCCAGTATCCCCTGTGCAAAGTCCGGGTGACAACAGCACCGTTACACCGGAGCTGAGTGTCACCCACCCATCTTCCCCAGTGTCCCCTGTGCAAAGTCCTGGTGATAGCAGCACTGTTACACCCCTCCCCTTGGGGACCAGAGCTGAGTGTCACACACACCCACCTTCCCCAGTGTCCCCCATGCAAAAATCCTGGTGACAACAGCATCATCACACCTCTCTCTTTGGGGACCAGAGCTGAGTGTCACACACACCCACCTTCCCCAGTGTCCCCCATGCAAAAATCCTGGTGACAACAGCATCATCACACCCCTCTCCTCGGGGACCAGAGCTCAGTGTCACCCACCCACCTTTCCCAGTGTCCCTTGTGCAGAGTCCTGGTGGCAACAGCACTGTTATACCAGAGCTGAGTGTCACCCACTCACCTTCCCCAGTGTCCCTTGTGCAGAGTCCTGGTGGCAACAGCACTGTTATACCAGAGCTGAGTGTCACCCACTCACCTTCCCCAGTGTCCCTTGTGCAGAGTCCTGGTGGCAACAGCACTGTTATACCAGAGCTGAGTGTCACCCACTCACCTTCCCCAGTGTCCCTTGTGCAAAGCCTCGGTGACAGCAGCACCGCTACACCGCGGTGGCAGGGAAGGAGGGGGCTGAAGTCTAAATGACATCCCAACCCCTGACGCCATCCAGGTTGGCTCCCGGTTTCAATTATCACCTGCCCGAGCAGCAGCTGCCGAGTGCCGGGGAACTCAAAGACAAGTCAACAAGGTCTTGTTGTTTCAGCTGCTCAGGGGCACGGAGCTCCATGTACCTTTCCTCCCCCCTCCAGGCACCATGGGGATGTCGTGGCCCCCCACTCACCCGTGTCCATGTCACGGCTGCCACACTTCACATCCATCCCCCCATCCCACAGAGCCAGGCAGGTAAATGTTATAGGAGCTGCCAAGGGGGGAGCAGAGAGAAACCTCAATAACAACAAGGGGAAATAAAAAAAAAGGGAGAAAAGGGAAATAAAAAATAAAGAATAAAGGCCCAACAAGGCAGCCGCTGCGCTGAGGTTATCCGGGGGACAGAGCAAATAATTGGCGAGGCGAACAATGCATTTTAATTAAACCTCTGCAGGAAACGCACTGAGGGAATCAAGTTAATTGCACGGAGCGGGAGCAGGAGATTAAAAATGCTCTTCGCTCAGAAGATGGTGGCTCCCATCCGCTTTTGCTGAGGAAAACAAGGCCACCTGGGGTGGTGATGCTGGCAGGGTGGCCCCTGGGGATGCTGCTGGTTCCTGCGTGGGGACATGAAGATCACTGGCTGCTGCCAGGGCTTGGGGGGATGGAGTGCTGGTGGGATCTGGAGGGGCTTCATGCTACTCGCCAGTGCCAGGAGCTGTGGGGTCCCTGGTCCTCAGGGATGGAGGGTGCCAGATGAGCCTGGGAGCAGCTCCTGGGAAGTCCCTCAGGGATAGGGGACATCAGTTGTGGCTGTGGGCACAGGACCAGGGGGATGTGTCCCACCACAGCATGGTCCCTTCCCCAGGTCTGAGCTGCTTTGTGCCCTCTGCTCTCAGCTCAGGGTGTGTCTGTGGTTCTCCCAACACCCCAGGCAAAACCATCTTTACTTTTTCCTGTCCTGGATACTTCAGATTTCAGACTCTTCCAAGCAGAGAAAGATGTTTTCCTCAACTGTTTCATCTTCTGACCTCACACCCTTTGCTCAAGCCCTTGTCTCCAAGCAGCCTTACCCTTTCCTTCCAATCCCAGACACAGCGCAGCTCATCTGCCAGCAGCATGGCCAGGCTCTTCTTCCTACCCAAGAGATGAAAAAGCATCACAAGCTCCAGGGTGCTGGAAAATTGGGGCAGGAGTTGAGCTGAACCCTGACTAAACCCCCCATGCCTGGCATAGGGACATACAGCCAGCCCCCCAAGGGACCCACCACCCAGGTGTCCAGGGCAGGAGACATCACCCACCACCTTGGTGTCTAGGGCAGGAGGTATCAACCTCTGCTCTGAGGTAATTAATGAGCTATCGCTCTCTGCCCTCCATCCAGCCGCCTGCTAATTAGCAGCAGCCCAGCCCTCCGCCTGCAATGAGAACAGCAATCAGCCCTGCTGCTCGCCTGCGAGGAACAATCTCCCTCCTTCCCTCCTCTGCATAAATTTCCCAGGCTGTGGTTTTTAGACTCTGATCCCACATAGCTTTATTCACAAGAGAAATCCCACCGGGGGTAAGGAAATTACTCCAGCAACCGAAATTACCCCGTGTGCGGGATGCACGTACAGGGCACAACACAAGGATTTGGTTTTTAGGGGTTTTGTTTGCTTTTTTTCCTGTTTTTTTTTTTTTTTCTCTTTTTTCTTTTTTTTTGCACAACATCAAAATCAAAATCTAATCCACCGAGGGAGCTCAAAGCCAAGCCTTGCTTCTGACCACGGGTAAAAGCCGGACAAATTATAGCAATTACAAAGAAGAAAGAGACGTGGACTTTCATATCCACAAACCTCAGGACGTAGTCAGTGGGGAGAGAGAACAATTCACAGTCGTAACGCTGCGAAAAAAATCAAAGCACATGGCAAAAAAATACTTGCTATCCTCAGAGGCACAAGTTGTCCCCCCCCCCCGGGCTGGCAATGCCCCCAGCGTGAGCACGAGGCTGGGACAGCCTGTCCCCATGGCAGCCGGCTGGGATGGTTTGTCTGCAGTAGGACACAAGCTGTATTGTACCCAAAGTGGAGATTTTTCTTGTTGGAGATTGAATTGCAGGTCATCCCCTCCCACCAGCCACAAACACTGCCCTGATGGGAAACCAGAACTTGGTTGAGATCTTCCACTTTCCCCCTGCAGCAGGAAAAAAAATCACAGTGTTTGGCTTCAACACTCGCTCAGCTGCACAGACGAGCTTTCCACCCAAGTGACCAGCCAGAAAAACGCTGCTGCTTTAGCATGAGCTTAAAATGCATATTGGGAAGGAGGGAATTATCCAATATTTTCACCCAAAACCTGAGTTAGAACCAGGAGGTGAAGCCCACCGCGCAGAAATCAAGGTGGATGCAGGAGCTCCAGGCTATTTGCTCAATAAGATCAGCCAAAGTGGAGATAAAGCTGGGTCAGAGCTCAGCATCTCTAAGGAACAGAGAGGAGATGGGGG
>NW_010323091.1:0-1781 GCF_000700745.2 Antrostomus carolinensis | reverse complement strand
CCCCCCCTTGCTGCTGCCTCTCCAACACCCCAGCCCACCCTGGGGTATTAATTTGCCCCCCCTCCAGAGCAGTGTGAGGATCCCCAGCTGTGGGCACACTCGCCTCTACATGCAGCGCTCTGGGGACAGGGACATTTGGCAGCTGCCTGCAGGGAAAGTGTCTGAAGTGCTGCTTGTGGTGGGAACATGAGTCAGAGCTCCCGGGTACAAGAAACCTGACGTCTCCCTCCTGCTCATTTATTCACCACGTCAAATATTTGCCCTGCGCAGTTGCACCAGACACATGTTATTCAGGAGCTTTTTTTTTTTCCCCTTTATGTTTTTTGTTTTTTTTTTTGTCCCCTTTCTCCTGGCAGTGACAGCTTATAAGAAAAAAAAAAAACACCACAGTGCCATCTTGGGAAACTTGGCCTCCCAGCTAAGCATGTTCGAGCATCCTTTTCCTCACCTGCTTTAGGGACCGGCTTCTCTCTAAGCATCCCCTCAGTGGGGACCACCAAGCTTCTGTGGGGACTGGATGCCAAAACTCATGGGTAAAAGCAACCACCTCATGGGGTTGCAATGAGAAAAGGTCATTTCAGACCCATTTCCAGCACTGCCTAAGTGACAGCAAAGCCAGGAGCTTGCGGGCAGTGAATGGTGACCCTGCTTAGTCCCTCCTGTCCCCTGCCAAAGCATCCTGCCTGGAAGCAGCACACACAGCAGCAGGAGAGGCCAGCCAAGGAAAACTGCTCAATTTTGTCTCCCTTCAACAAGGGAGCAGCTTTGCTGGCTGCCAGCCCCAAAATAATCCTGTGGGGACCTCAATTTTTTTTTTTTGGGCCACATTCTTATTTATAGGGCTTCTCACACCCTGAACGCCTGGTCCCCAGCGAGGAGGAGGAGGAGGTGTTTCTCTCTGATTAATAGCTAAAGGCTGGAGAAGGTGACCTTGTGCAGAGGTGACACAAGAGACCCCATGTCCCTCCTGGGGTTTCTGTCCCATGATTGCAGCTGAAAATGTCCTGTTTCAGCAGGGAAATGCAGGAATGGCTCATAAAAAACATGAGCTCAGGGATGCAGCTGAGTAGATCAGCCAGCCATCCGGTGTGCTGCTGGATAAACACAGTGTGCTGTGGGGAAAAACACATCCCTCCACCTGATTCAGAGCAGATAAAAATGACCCTTCAGTCTCTGCTCACATTCCCAGCCAGGGGACACGTTCAGCTGCTTTGGGCATTTGTAGGAGCTTCCCAGGATGAAGCTGGGATTGCTGGCTGGTGGGAGCTCCAGAGCCCAGGCTCTGCCTGCCTCCTCCTCCTCCTCAGAGCTTGTGGGAGGCCACAAGACATAGAAAAGCCCCAGGGCTGCAATAAACCTGCAAACAGCTTTTGCAGCATGCTCAGAAATAGCACCAGGAGCAGCTGTACTGTAGCTGATGCTCTTTGCCCAGAGGATGTATATCACCAATGCCTGGCAGCTGGCTGATGCCATCCTTGGTGGTTCCTGCGGACCCACAGATGAGCCCTGGCAGGACCCACACACTCTGGGCTAGTGCTTTGCAGAGCAAATCCCCTGGTATGGGGTGCAGAGCATTTGTTGTACCAGCAGTGCTGCTGGCAGGGGGGAAAGAGGGAATCTGCCTCCCCACCATGAGAGCATCCTCCAGCATTGTACTCAACCAGCTCCAGAGGGATCTGCTGGGGAAAGAAAGTGCATTGGCAGGAAAGGATTGGGATTTTCCAGCTTATCCAGCCTTTACAGAGCTGCATGTCTGTGGTGGTTGCACTGGGGGCACTGGG
>NW_010323090.1:0-8725 GCF_000700745.2 Antrostomus carolinensis | reverse complement strand
TAAATTTTCATTCAGTTTTCTGGAGGATTTCACATCATAGTGTTCAAAACACAGGGACATAGGATAGTGAAAGTTAAAAAGAGGCACTGGAGAAGAGTAACTGAAGGAGAATAGGAGAAGACAGTATAAGAATGCAGAGAAGTTGTGGAGGTTAGAAGTGAATGCTTTGCTGGAAGGGGCTGAAAGAAACAAATGGTGAAGGTGAGCGAAATACCAAAGCTGAAGAAAGCTGCAAGATGGAGGACTCATTGGATAATACCAGAGTATTGAAAGATTTCTTTCCTAGCACCTGTTAAGAACACCTTTCCCAGGCTGGTATTTCCTTTCCATGGAAGTACTAGATGATTTCTTTCCAAGTCAAGCTAAAGCCTGACAGAATATTTGAAACACTGTTTAATTGTCTTTGATAGGAAAATAGTTGTATCGTCCATGATTCCAAAAATATTATTGATAATTTAGTGAGGATACTGAATTTTTATTTCAACAATTTTATAATAGCAGTACTGAGAAGGGTCAGTGGTAGACAATAATGTCAGAGGTGCCTGGGCAGCCAAAATGCCTTTGGGTTTGATAAATGTTGATGAGGATTCTAGAGCAAGCTGAATAGTACATAAAATACAGACGAAATTTCTGCAGGCCTCCTGTACAACAGGAGTCAGAGAATACCTGGTGTAGCCATGGGCGAACTGGAGGATACGTCCTGTTATCCTTGTAACATTCTGTAGTTGTCTTAAGTGCATTCCTCTGGGCCAGAAGAGGCTTTGGTCCTCTAGTGAGGACCTTGACGTGTCTGTGACTTCACTGACACTTGGATATGCAAGAAACGTAGCTTGAAGCCTAAGTAACCAGACTGCTCACCAGCTAGGAGGAAGAAGTGGTTATAGAGCTAGGAGAAAGCACTGATGATCCCACAGAAGTATTTAGTATTGCAATTTAAAATATCCTAAAAGTTCTCAAGTTAAACATAATCTCAGGTCTGTAATTCCATTTACTGGCCCAGACAGAGGAGGATGGATAAAATTTTGAAATACAGACACGAGTATTAATTCTGATGTTGACCTTGAGCTGTAGAATAAACTTTGCATCGTGAGAGATCTTGTGTACTTTGTACTTTATTAACATACATCAGTAAACACTATGGAGTCTTGATTGATCTTTGGTATCTAAACATTACATCATATAATTAACAACAAATCCAGAAATATATTATAAATACATGAAATAATAGTACATTAACCTAAAGGACAGCAATAAATTGCAACGCTTAGCATAAACTTGAAAACCACTAATGGGCCACTGTGCAGTTTGTTTATACTGTAAGCAGTCAAGAACTCTGTGCAGTAACAGTGTGGTGGATAACAGCAAGGCTGATGTGATAATTTTTTATTATTTTTTTTATGGACACACACAGCTGATTTTTAAAATAATTTCTGGCACTGCTGTGATGACATTCTCTTTCCAGCTTGGTCCACTGCTTTCTTCCAGGCTTGCTGGGAAGTTATGGACTCCTTTGGATTGCCCAGATGGATTTGTGCTGTTTCGATATGAACACATTTAATTCATTACCTTGTATGAAATTGGAAATACTCTCTGAATTACCTCCTTGAACTGTCTGTTGTACTGCTACTCATCATTTATCTGTGAAAGACCAGCAAAGCCATTTCTGAGACTGGTGGGAGACAGGTAGAACTACTGCACATGTAGCAGTAGCTTCCAGAATACTTTTTGTCACTGCTGAGTAGGGTTCATGGCTGTATTCCTGTAAATCTTAATTCATTTCACACTCGTCTGTCAACACTTATTTTTTTCTTGTTATTACTGAGTCTTAAAAAATCTCTTTGTTCTCTGTGGTTTCAGCCATATTTTAAGAAGTCATGACCATGATTCCCACTCTCCAACTGCAGCGAGTGTTTGCGATCGTTGTTTTAAAGAGAGCATTTTGGATTACGTTGTTCCAAACTTTCTTCCTGAAGATCAGGAACAGGTTTTTCTGTGTAATGTTTACACATTGAGAAAAAAACATCCTGTAATGATTGTTTCCTAGTTTCTTGGCTTGTGTTGTCATATGCCAGGGCTGTTGTATGTGTTTTTAAAACAACATAATCCTAAGGTTGTGTACTGAAAACTGAGTATTAATATAGAAACATATACATTTCTGTTATGCAATACAGCGAAATACAGGGGCTTTTTTCTCTATCATCTCATAGAAATGTCCTTTAAAAATGCTTTACCAAATAAGATACGAGAGGGTACGTTGTAGATGTGAGTGAAAGCAGTGATTTAAAGAGTTTGGCTGGGCTATCAGTTGAAGTGCGGGAGGGAAGAGATTGAAGAGACACAGGCAGGCTGAGTCTGTCTTGTAAATGCTGCTCCAGGGTGTCAGTTCGCAGGGAGATTTGTAAAGTCCCTTCCAGGTAGTTGTATCAGGAGAACACTCCTCTGCAAGGAGCATGGAACTACGGAGCAAGACACAACTAGCTTGTGTGGGAGGCACGGAGTGAGTGAGCAGAGCAGCAAAGAGGAAAGAAGAGAAAAGCTGTTTTCTTGTGGCTGCGACAGATAGATGGTTTTAGAGATCAGGAGGGGAATTTAAAGTTAGATCTAAAATGAATACCAGATATTTGGAAAACAGGGATGTGTTCAGAGGAATCACATCGAGCGACAAACGTGGCCATTCTTTGTGTCATTAGAAATTAGAACACAGGGTCTTTGAGAGGATTGGAATTATATTCCAACAGCCTTAATGATTTTATTATATTAGTGATCTTTCTGCTGTAACTGAGAATGGCACTTTATGTACAGTTCTTACATTTGATTTTGACTGGTAGAAATTGCCTTTTCAAACAGCAAGTATTTAAATAATCTCGGTACCGTAGTTTTTTCTCCGACTCCACGGCTTTGGGGTTTCTTTTTTTGGCTCTTGTTAATCCCTGTGGGGTCTCTAATCCTTTTTGAGCAATCTATTAAGGTGAAACACTTTGCAGGCGAACTAGGAGCTCTAAGTGCTGTGACTTTATGTCAGTAATACCAAAATCACTGCAAGTGCTAAACCTGTCAGATTTGGGGGAGATTGTTTAGCTATATCATTAGCAGATCATTTGGATATGTCACCATCATTGAAAAGAGCAGGTGTGTAGCGCTGTTTTTTAGTTTATCTATGTAATGTTGATGAAGCATTTTGTGTCGTGACAGTCTGTCAGCCAAATATCTTGTCACAAGTCACAAGACTTAAATCCTTTTTTTATCTCAAAGGCTTCAGGGCTCAGTTGGAAACGTGCACTTTGATGAATACTTGCTGCTTTTGTCTGGAATAGCTGGAGTGCATTTCTGGAATATTTGTCAAGATTTTATCAGTGTTTACTCCAATTTGAGTACCTAGTGTATTGTAAAACTGGCTTCAGTGAAATCTTAAAGAATTTTATTTAGTTTATGCTGTTTAATAATGTAGTGAAAACTAATCCTTCGTCTATATGTTTGTTTGCCATGGTAAATCCCACTTGCATACGTGGCTCGTTTTAGTTAGCTTTTACCTTTAAAAACATTTTGGTAAGAATTGTTTTAGGATTTTTTTATGTATGATAAATCATTTTAACCTCGACTACTTGTTTTCTTGAGTTGTCTGCCAGTACAGGGTTGGAAACAAACTTTAATCTCTCTTTTAAAGCATTCCTTCAGGAACAAGAATTTGCTTTCCATCAAAGCATTGTGTAAAGCACACTTAAAAGAGAATTAAATCCTTCTGGACTTCGTATCTGAGATCTATGCAAGGAGTAACTGTAGTAGAAAATATTTGACTGTGCTTTTATATTTGCTTCAAGACTTATTGTTTTAAGCTAAAATAAGACTTGAGTTTCTCAAGTGGTGGAGAAGTACTAGTATGCATGAGAGGAAATCTAACTGGGGTCTTTCCTGAGACTTTAATAGCTGATTAATGAAGATTGTTATGTGTAAAATGGATGGTTTTATATAGAGAAATGGCCAAAGTAGTTCAGTTTCTTCTTGCCAAAATTTTAAAAATAAAAAAGAGCATAGGTCCTGGGGTACCTGGATGAATAATAATTCCACTGAGGAATAAACTGGTAGTAGCAGGATTAGAGACAATTACAGACAGCTTTTGAAAACACTGGCCATTGATTTTTGGTTTGTTATGTAGGACATGATATTTCTGTTGACGTAAAATATGGTTTTGAGTGCCAGTATTTGTCAAAATCAGCCCCAGTGGTGAGATCTCTCTCATGTTCTTATCCCTCCCTTTGCCTTTTTGGGTAATCTCTAAAAATTAAAGTAAACAAGCAAATAAAAAAGCATGTAATTGAAATGATTTCCCAACTCCTTTTAGAAATAAATTTTATTTGAAAATTACATTAAGGTCTTGTGGCTTTCTGTAGTGCTTTGCAGCATGGTTTGTTTTCATAAGTTCAGGTCTGTTGAAAAGAAAAATCTCAGAATATTTTGAAAAGTACACAAACTTTGGAACTGGGTATTATACTGCAGCTTATATTTATAATATGTGCTGAATACTAAGTTCATTGGTGTATATGCAGAAATTCAAGTTAGTGCCAAACTTAGGGGTTTTTATTCACATTTCCAATCAAGATTTGTCTTTGTTTAAAACACGGTTCTCCATTTCCTTTGTTAGACGTGTGTACACTGGTGACTACGTTCCCATTTCACTCTCTGTTTCCTAGGTACAGGATATCTCCTTCAGCCATGACTGTCGTTGGGTTGTGGTCAGCACGCTTCGTGGCACTTCCCATGTTTTCCCCATCAATCCGTACGGCGGCCAGCCCTGTGTCCGAACACACATGTCACCCCGCGTGGTGAATCGCATGAGCCGATTCCAGAAGAGTGCAGGCTTGGAAGAGATCGAGCAAGAGCTGACATCTAAGCAAGGAGGACGCTGTAGCCCGGTTCCAGGCCTGTCAAGCAGCCCATCTGGCTCACCGCTCCATGGTAAATCCCTTTATTTTTCTCTTTTTTTCTCCCTCCCATTTACATTGTGAAGAAACCTTTCCCCTTGAGTCATTAATGCCCATGTCCTTGAAGACGTTTCAGTACCTGCTAACAACAGAAACAGCGGCTCAGCCCGTCAGGCTTGAAACAGTCTGGGGAATGCTGTAAAGGTTTCCTATGGCACATCCAATCTCTTTTAACTGTTGACATCATGTAGAGGAGAGGAAGGAACTACCAATTTGTGTAGCTTTCATCCAACCAATTCTGGTTTTTGTCAAGGGAAACTGCAGTAAGTTGTTGCCTACTCATAGGTACATTTGAAGTTTTTAATAGATTTGACCCCTTTTTTTAAAAGAACAGCAGTTTCATTTACTCTAGGACCTCAGCAGTGGAGAGATTTTCTAGGTAGGAGAAAGACATGCACGGACGAGTTACTGAGAGAAAGGGAGCAATGTTTGTGGAAGTGTCTCAAGAGTTTTAAGGCTTCAGTTTTCAAATGTCTGTCTTGAAATATAAATAAATCGGATTTTTTCCCAAGATCTTTGTGCAGTTGTCATGGCTTGAAAATTAGGTCCATTTAAAGAATTAGCTCAATTTGAAGGCTGCAGATGAGCATGGAAAATTAAGATGGGAAGATACCTTCAGTTTCTGGAGAACTTCACACAGATTGTGCTCATCACTTTGTCACAGTGTAGAAGAGCTTGGAGCTGGACATGTACTAAGACTGTGTGTCAGTAACTTTTGCAAACCTTTGTATGAAGATTTTCCATGGGAAAGTTGTGGGATTTGTATTGAGGACTTAGCGGAGTTGTCTTCAAAAAAAACCTTAGGAAAAAAGATGAAGTTGTTTGGTTTTAAATAATCTGTTTGTTAAAAGTACTGTAAATTTTTAGTAATATTATTGCTGCTTTTTAATTTCAGTAATATTTTAGTTTACCTGGCTAATACAGGCAGGAAATTGAACTGTGTTATATGCCTTTTATAAAAAGCCATTTATCATCAACTTGGAAAAAAAAAAACCTGCTGAAGTTCACAGTGACTGTCAGTGGAGGGATTTTGTGTGTGTGTGGCAGATGGATTAGCCAGAGACCAGCGATTATTTAAAATTGTGAACTAAGATGTGTTTACTTAGATTGTAACAGCTCCTTATCATATTATAATGTTAAATTATTGTTGTTTGGAGGAGTTATGGCAGTCTGGTGACAGGAGTGTAGGCTGGTACTCAGAACAGAAAAGAGCAGTTCTGGGTTTAATTCTTTGCTTTACTTTTAACTTGATGTGTGACCCTTGGTAAATGTTATTCAGCTGATTTTGTCTCTCAGCTTTCTACTGTGTTAAAAGAATAATTATCTCTGTGTTCCCCGTGTGTGGAATTACTTGGAGTTTGTAGTTTTCTTCAAGAAGAATAACTTACTTTCTTAATCATCCCTCTAAATGCAGCTGATGATAATGGAAATAAACCAGAGAGCACCATTACTTTGGCACAAATTCTAGGTTAAGTGAGAGATTCAGTGATAAACTGGTTTTATCTCTGGAGGATTTTTTTTTTTTGGTGTGGAGTCATGTAATCGTGATTTTCCTTTTATGTTCTTTGCAATCTAGAAAGGTTTTGATAAATCCTAAATTAGGAAAACTGCTCTTAATCCTTCTGCTAATATTTCTTTGGCATTACAGTAGCATTGCTACAACCTTAGGCCAAAAGACCGGCCTTCTCTGAGGAAAGCACTTGCTTGTTATCTTTTTTGATTAGCAGTTGTAACCTATTGATGTTAACTTGTGATTAGCTTTTGTTCTTGTAAATATTTTCAGAGTTCAGACTTTGTAATATTTTTCTCACTTGTTTTTTAACTCCCAGTTTCAAAATGAAACTGTTTGGTATGTATATAGTAGCAAGGCAATCTATTTACATTTGGTTGGGAGTACCCTAGGAACTGTTTACCCACACAATGTAAGCCTTTACTGGGGGTGGGGATGATTTCATTTCCAAGTGAATCATAGTTTGGCTTTGTTCTTTTTAGCAGAATGAAGTAAACTGTTAAATAGAGGATGATAAAGAGAGATTTCCTTTGCACCTTTTATAGCGAGCACAGATTTTGTTTGGGTTATTCTGTCTGTTAATCCAGTGAGGTTATATTTTTGTCATTCCGTTGGATTGCCAGAGCGCGTTGTCAGTAATATCTGAGTTGGACTGGGATCCTTTTATGGGCTTTTACTATTATAAGACTATTACGACATCACTTGGTTGTGGGGCTGAACATTAGGGTAGAATAGGGCCTTACGTGACCTTTTTACTTGTATAAAATGGGGTTTATGGTACTTACCTGTCTCAGGTACGCTGTGTGGATTAGTGTTGAGTAGTTAAAACAGAACTATGTCCATAATTATACAAACGTATCCCCTGTTATCTTCAGGACACCTGTATGTGCATAGCAAGGAGCATTTAGTTGTAAAAAATGTGATGCTTTACTGGAAGATTGAAAGTTCTATATAACTGTCATTATTTTTATTCTACAAATTCAAGTTTACAGTATATTATTATTGCTACTTGCACTACTGGTAAGTTAAGTCTCTCTAGCTCTACTTGGAGTTTTTTGCTGCTGTTGACTGCAGGAATTTCCAGTATCAGAACAAACAGTAATATAGTTAAGCAGCCATTGGACCTGTAACTACACATCCACACCTACTAAAAACATTCAATAATAATATGGTACTCTCTCAGTTTGTCTTGCCATTTTGTCAGGGACTGAAGTATTTATTTGCATGGTGTATTTTTGCCAAAAGACTGTTTGTAACACGCAGTGGTTCTGTTTCATAAGCAATACCTATACTGAAATGGAGTACATACATTTAGAGTGATGAAAAAACATGTTGTTCTTTGTATATTCCATTCAGACATGTATTTAGCTCTTTATAAATATTTCAGTATAGCACATTTTTCATTGCAAAGTATTTTTTAATTTTAAAAATAAAAAAAGTTTTCTCTCGCTTTTCCTTCATGTTACAATCACAACATGATTGAAATCCATGCATAAAACTAGAAGTTTGGTAAACATGCAGTGTGAGATGCTTTAAATATTTTCACGTTACTTTTCACTATTTCCCAGAGTGAAACTCAGTTTACTAGAAGAATTCTTATGGGAAAGCAGAGTTGAAAGGACTGACATCATCAGCCCTTCCTGAAAAACAGATTGGTTTCCTTTAAGTAACACTCACTTAAGAAACCACCTATTTAGAGAGAGGCAGACAAAAATAGTTTCAAAGAAAATTAACTGTATAATAACTTAAAGCACTGGAGGGCAGTTCCTCTCTAAAGTTTAACTCCGGAGCTGGCACTGGAAACACGAGTTGGAAATGGTTGTTTGGAAAGTCTCTATTAAGCTTTAATCTTTCTGTTTGTAAATGGTGGCTTCTCTTGGTGGGAAATAGTTTTTAGCAATGTATAGAAATGATAAAGCAAGTTGCAGAATAGGCTTGATGTTTTTTTTAAAGGTGTTTTAATGTTCCTGTTTATTTAATCGTTGCTCTCTTCCACAGCCTCACACTTGGCTATTTTTTTTTATTTAAACGTACTTTCAAATAATTTCTTTTCCAGCTTCGTTTAGAAATATGAATTTGTACACAAGAAATATAAATTTGTACACAAATCCTGTTGGTTCCCCCCCTCTCCCCCATCCATCTTTTGCCTCAGCGCTGTGGAAAGGCGCGGGGGGAGAGGACAGCCTGCAGGGGGCGCCCTCCCCTCGGTGATGGCACCGCCTCCGGCCGGGCGGGC
>NW_010323089.1:0-1936 GCF_000700745.2 Antrostomus carolinensis | reverse complement strand
GAAAGGTACAGTATATTGGGAAAAATTAGTTCATGAAGCAGTAATTCCATTTCTGTATACCATTCAGTACTTTAGTAGACTAGAAAGGTAGTGTCACAACCCTATTAGATATGTGCATTTATTGCTATAAACAAAGAATAAAGGAATGAAATAGCTGATTCATTCCTCTTCTCAGGTACATCCAAGTATTAATTTAATTGCATTACTTAAGGATTTAGCAAACACAGTGTCTAAAGTCCTGGTCTTCCAAAACACAACTGCAAAGGGGTAGTAGGTGGGGGAATTTTCATGCAAGGGGTGCTTAATGACTATTTAATACTTTAGTGTAGTCTCATTTCCCCAGCTACTGACACAGGCTAATAGTTTGTAATATTCCTCTCCACAAAAAAAAAAAAAAAAAAAGAAAACCACAAATGTGAAATATGACTTAGCAGTGTTAGGTTTTGATGTCTCCTAAGCTTTTATAGTTTTCCATAAGAGGCAGGCTACTGCTATTTCTGTTCATGCTGTTGCCAAGGTCTTTTTCTTTCTCCAGAAATTCTCTTCCACTGGAGTATTGCAGAAAAGATTCAGCTTAAAATCCATAGCTATACCATTTCATGAGAAGGCAACCTGCAAAAAGAGAAATAAATCTCCTGTCCCCAGAATGCAAATTTGGGGAGCAAAATAAATTCAAGCTTCCTTTGTGCTATTATTAATAATGTTTTGAGATTTTTAAAATAAGTCTGTGTCCTGGTTTTGCTAGGATAGAGTTAATTTTCTTCTTAGTTAGAATAGCTGTCTTTTGGTTTCAGTAGGGGACTTTTTATGAGAAGAACGTTGATAAAAGTACTAATGTTATTAGTTGCTGCTGGAGCTCAAGGCCACCGTGTTTGGCTGGTTCACAGCTGCATTAGGACTGGGAGGGAGAAGCGTAGTGAATAGCAAAACTTAAAACTGGCATTTGTATGTGCCAATGAGATATTCCATATCATATCAAATCATATTAAGTATATTAACCAGGGTTGACTGGAAGACGAGCGTATTCTCTCAAGGATCGCTTGGGTTCACTTTTCCAGGGTTTTGGTTTCAGGACTGTCTCAGCTCCAGGATGACTAGCTGGGATAGGCTGAGTGGTGAGCAATTGGACTGTGCATCATTCATTTTTATGTTCTGTTATTACTGTTGTTATGGTTATAATTTTATTTCAATCAGTAAATAGTTTTTATCTTAACCCGTGAGTCTTCTTGCCCTTTTCCTTTCCAGTTCTCTCTCCTACTCCCTGGGGTGGGGAGGGTAAGAGAGCAGGCTGTGTTTGACTGCAAGCTAAACCACCACACCATTTTCCTTCCAATTTCCTCCCCTACTCCCTACGGTGGGAGGGAATGAGAGAGCGACTGTCTTTGGCTGCAAGCCAGAGGAGCGGAACCAAACATAAGTGATATATTCATATGCTAACTGTTTAGTGTTCTGAAAAAAAGAAACAATAACAACAGTTGTTTCTAAAGAACTTTCTGAACAAGTGCCAAACTTTTCAAGGAAGTACCAGGATCATTCTGTAGCTGATGACCTGTAGTCATTAGAATTAACTACCTACTTCTCAGGTCTAAATTGAGACACTTTAAGTAAATGTAGTCACCATAGTTTCCCCATATAATCAGTGAAGGGATGCATAGACAGTGAGAGGATGTCAGAGGAAAACAGTTGGAGATCTAGAAGAGATCTCTGGTAGTGGGTTTATTTGACTTCATCAAAAGGCTAAAAAAGTCAATGACAACTAGTGTAGCAGCTGAACATATAATAATAGCTTGGACACTACCCAGAAGCTCTTTAATCAGTTTGCACTTTGTCTCTATTTTTCATAGAATCATTATGGTTGGAAATGACCTCTAAGATCATCAAGTCTAACCGTCAAACCTATACCACCATGTCCACTAAACTATGTCCTGAAGTGCCA
>NW_010323088.1:0-1682 GCF_000700745.2 Antrostomus carolinensis | reverse complement strand
TTAGGAAAAATAGGCCTGTAGTCTCTGCAGCTGTAAGTTTGGTCACTGTAGATATGACCTATGTAAATGGTGGACAGTCCTTGTTTAAATTTAAAAAGAACCTTTAGAAAATATATAAGGGATGGAGCACATAGAATTAACAGTATAAAATTTGTGAATCCATTATATTTTCCCTTCAGTGTTAAACCACTGCTTTGACCATTTATCAATTGTAACTCTTCAGAGTGTGTCTGATGGATAAGAAGTTTACATAATGTCTGCTGTAGTATGTCCTATCTAATGCTTGGACCTCCAGCAGTTCTGTAACAGACATAACTAATAATGCTAATAAATTGAGGCACCGAATTGTTGTACGTCAGAGCACATGCAGAGTGCAGGCTTACTTGGAATGTAGAACATATTCTGAAATGACCTGCGTGGCATAGCCCATTTGTTAAACTACTATGTTAGTCCTGCTAACAAAGAAAGTGAATTTTTGTGGAGATAAGGTATCATTGGGTAGGGAACAGCTTTTTCTCGGTTTTCCTAATCAACACATATTACTAAGCTTAATTTTCCTACTGCTTCCTAAAACTAATTACAGTGTTTATGTAACTCAGTAATTAAATCCGGGGCATCTGATTGTCTTTTGGCACTTATCATTAATTTCTATGGGACTAGGCTGCTTGAGACTGTCCATATGTGAACATAAATTATAAGGTGAAGGCCAAAGAGAGAAATTTATGCCTCTGATCTAATTATTTTTTAGGTAATCCATGATGCGTTTTGCCTGACTTCCCTGTCAGCATCCAAAACCACAACAAAACAGAGATTTAGATTCTCTACTTCTTTTGGTTCTAACAGGAAAATTATCTCCAGTGAATAATAAAAAATTCACGTTTGCAAATACTTATTTGCCATTCAACTTTTTCCTAGAACAGGTAGCCACATAATCCATTCTCACTAAAGGCAGTTCTGAATTAAAAATATGTAATACAGCATTGAATAGTGAAGAACCATTCAAGTCTAACTGAAGTGATGAGAAACTTTATAGAACCACTCTGGACAAGTTTGTATGTAGTCTGAATCAGAATTCTGCTTCAGAAAAGGTTGTACCCAACCTGTAGAAAGCAGCATTTTTGGGTACGTGCTTGATGAATGTGGGAACGTAACTGATTGCAACTTTCTGAACACCTTCTTAATCATAGATCTCCAGACTTATCTAAAGGCTTCACTACTTTCTATCATTATTTTCACAACAGAATGTTTTTTGTACTATTATTACGCTCAGACTTCATTTTTTTCTATTATGAAGAGGATTAGTTTACAATAAGAAACAGCAGGCTGCCAACTTTCCACAGATTTTTTTTTCAAATAATTTTTGTCTACAGAGATTAAAATTACTCCTGTAGAAATTTTCAAATACAGTTAAGAAATAGCTTAGCAAAAATTATTTATTCATCTAATGATAGATGTGAGTATCTTATGGGATTTTAGAAAGTGCCTGAGCAAGTTGGAACTAATGAAGTTTAAGCATCTAATATGTTTAGCTTATTTTAAAAATTTTGTGAGATGTTGGTGCAAAAGTCTAAAATATTTTTTTACAGACTGACATAAAATGTTTTAGACTCAACCACGTTTTTGAAAGTGCCTTAGAGACACTTAACTGATTAATGGGGGAACATAACCCCCATTTTTAAAAA
>NW_010323087.1:403-640 GCF_000700745.2 Antrostomus carolinensis | reverse complement strand
GCAGCGGCTGGCGGCGCTTTCTGGAGCCGGTGGAGAGGCGATCGCTCCGCACGTCGGGTTTGCTGGGCTGGGAGGAAGCTTTATGGCCCAACGTCCTCCCACTTCACCTTCCCGTTTTCCTCCTTGTCCGGTTCCCTCCTCCCCCACCAGCCTGGGGATGCCCTGCTCGTCCGGCCCTGTGTCCCCTGCTGCGGTGCCCGGATCTGGCCCCGTGCCGCGGGGAGGGGTCCCTGGTGA
>NW_010323087.1:0-232 GCF_000700745.2 Antrostomus carolinensis | reverse complement strand
CCGTCCTGGCCGGGGCAGGGGGAGGCAGGGTGGGCAACGCGCCAGTAGGGACAAAAATATCCCCTTTGAGAAGCTGGATGTGATGCTGGGCTGGGACCAGGGCGCCCATGGGTGGCTGGAGAGTGGGGCTGCGGTTTGGATCCTCAGCTGGGGGGGACCAGACCCTGTATGGGAGAGAATCATCAAAATCCATCTTCATCCCACAGTCTTCACAAACCTCACTCACACCAAC
>NW_010323086.1:0-734 GCF_000700745.2 Antrostomus carolinensis | reverse complement strand
AACCCTCGTTGGCACCACCAAGGAACCTTCATTGTTGGTGCCACGGAACCCCAGTTGGGAAAGAGACCTTCATTGGTGCCAAGAAACCCTCGTTGGCACCACAGCACCTTTGTTGTTGGTGCCACAGAACCTTCGTTGGCACCAAGGAACCTTCATGGTTGGTGCCACGGAACCCTTGTTGGCATCAAGGAACCTCCAATGAGAAAGAGACCTTCATTGGTGCCATGGAAGCTTTGTTGGCACCAAGATACCTCCGTTGGCACCAAGAAACCTTCATTGTTGGTGCCAAGGAACCTTTGTCATTGGTGCCACAGAACCTTCATGGAACCTTTGTTGGGAAAGGGACCTTCATTGGCACCAAGAAACCTCTGTTGGCACCAAGAAACCTCATTGAGACAGAGACCTTTGTTGGCACCACGGAAGCTTTGTTGGCACCAAGAAACCTTCGTTGTTGGCACCACGGGACCCTTGTTGGGAAAGAGACCTTCCTTGGCACCAAGGAACCTCCATTGAGACAGAGACCTTTGTTGGCACCAAGGAACCTTCATGGTTGGCACCACGGGACCCTTGTTGGGAAAGAGACCTTCCTTGGCACCAAGGAACCTCCATTGAGACAGAGACCTTTGTTGGCACCAAGGAACCTTCATGGTTGGCACCATGGAACCTTTGTTGGCACCAAGAAACCTTCGTTGTTGGTGCCACTGAACCTTCATGGAACCCTTGTTGGGAAAGGG
>NW_010323085.1:316-629 GCF_000700745.2 Antrostomus carolinensis | reverse complement strand
CATCCTGACCCACCTCAGTGGTAAGTGCTCACACCCCACATCCACTCCCAGCACTCGGTCTCAGCCAGCATCCCCCCCAGCTCCTCCTCTGGGGCTGGTCCACCCCAGGGGACTGTGGTGGGCAGAGCTGGTGCCTCTGTCCTTGCTGTGGCCCCCGCTGACCCTCAGCCCATCTCTCTCGCAGGCTTCACCGTGTGGTCCAGCGCAGACTGCTCCCAGCAGCATCACTTCATCTGCAAGTTCACCCCCTCACACTGAGCATGGCCACTGGGTTCACAGGGGGCCTCAGGGACGAACCCACGCTGGCGCAGTC
>NW_010323085.1:0-200 GCF_000700745.2 Antrostomus carolinensis | reverse complement strand
GCTCCGGGCGCTTCCCAGCTGCTGGGAGCTTCAGTGCTGCCCGGGCCAGCAGAGCCATTTGGGAAGGAGTCCCTGGGAGCCGCAGGGCCAGCAGCTCTCCGGGCAGGGTGCTCATGTTTGCTCACCCCCAGCCCTCTGGTGCTAAAGAGGAAGGGTGGGGGGACAGGATGTCCCTCGGGCGCAGGTGGGGAGGACAGGAG
>NW_010323084.1:0-2262 GCF_000700745.2 Antrostomus carolinensis | reverse complement strand
TGTTTGAGATGTGTTCAGGGAAAAGAGGATGTGAAAAGGCAGGAGGAATGTGGAAAAAAAGGAAAAAAAAAAGTCTCAGTCTTTCTCCTTTACTTTCATAAAATAATCCATAGTCAACATTTTTCACTTCTTTTAGTGGTCAGCAAAAATACAAAGTTATATCTTAAAGCAGTTTAAGGATAATTCTGAATGTATTTTGGGCTATTAAAACCAACACTATTTTAGACAGAGTTTAACACAAATTTTTCGTGACAGAGTACTGGACGAACATAGAGGAAGCAGCAGAGATTTATATACTTGAAACAGATCCTAGTATGTTCATTCCATATCTGACATCAGATTAAGTGGTTTCACTCTTAAATGCAAATAATTAAAATAATTAAATTTGCAAATTATTGTGATCATATAAATGGTAATGGAGAGTGGAAAATCATTGACAAAGGTAAGATGAATACATTTCACTGTTTGAATGTCCAATAACTCTGAAAACAGACAAAAAAGTAATTTAACCTTTCAAACCAAAGTCTTTTCTAGGTAGCTGAAGAAGGCACAACATACTTTCTTTGAGAATATCTGTGGGAAATAATTCAAAACATTTTCCCCCTGATGCTTAGAATAATTTTAAAATATTGATTAGTAAATGTTTGTGTCACAGCTAAGCTGTGAGAAGCTCATTAGTATTGAATGAAATAACTGTAAAACGAAGTTACATACAGCCCTCATCACAGAAGTGTTACTCACTTCACAGTTCCAATCTAATCTCCACCTCCTTCATTTTGTAAAATGAACCGTACAAAATGCCTTACAAAAGATAATACAGACTGAGTTTCTCGATGTGGTAGTTTCAGTCTTTTGGCTAGCAGCCAAACATATTCTTACTCTCCCCAGCTCTGCCTAGGAATTAAGGGAGAGAATTGGAAAGGTAAAAAGAGAGAAAACTCATGGGTTGAGATAAAAAAAATAAATATATATATTAATTTAAATAAAATAATAGTAACAACAGTAATGACAGAATATGCAAATGATTGATGCACAGTGCAATTGCTCACCACCTGCTGACTGATGCTCAGCCTGTCTCCAGCTAGCAATCGCAGAGCAGAGACAGTCCCATAACCATAATCCCAGAAGAGTGAGCCGAAACGATCCCTGAGAGAATACCCCCCATTTTCTGGTCAACCCTGGTTAATATATTGAACATGATGTTATATTATACAGAGTATCCTATTGGCATGTCCAAAAGTCAATTTGAGGTTTTGATAATTACTATGCTTCCCCCTTCCCAGACCTTTGTACATGCAAACTAGCCAGAAACCACAATGACCTTGGACCAGAAGCAACTAATAACATTAGTACCTTATCAACATTTTTCTCATAACAAAACCCATACTAAAACCAAAATACAGCTATTCTAGCTACTAAGAAAATTAACTCTATCCTAGTGAAACCAGGACACTTGACAATATATAATAGTCATAATTATCACTTTCTTGGGTAAGTTTTTTCTTCCTAATTAAAGCTCCACAATACTTATTCCCAAATTTCACTTTTTCCTCCCTTTGTTTGGATGTAATCCTCAATTGCATTGAAATTTTACTCAATTGAAAACTGATTTTTTTTCATGAAGCATTAAATAATTTTAAAGCTGTAACCTTGTGGTTGAGGGTGGTTTATTAGGAGACTCAGAATAAAGCAATTTTTGATTGGTTTTATATTTTCCTTATTAATTTATTAAACTATCCTCTTTTCCTTATGGTTCCTTATGGATATCAAAGCAATATATCTGGATTAAACAGCTGATGCAACCAGAAATTAAAAGAAAATATATTGAGGAATTTTATACATTGTATTGATTTCTACATGAGGGAGAACATGAATCTATGTTTTATAAAATATCATGGTAAAGGATCATTCATTAGTATATTTTTTTGAGCAATAAATTCAAAATTTATTGAAGGAAAAAAAAGTACAATGTAAATGCCATGCTTACAAGACATTATGAAGAAAAGGAACAACGGCTCACTGACCTGCAGTTTATTAAATTCAGAGGATTGTAAATTTGTGCTTTAAGCATGGAAGTGCTGAAATGCCATATCAATATAATGTTTTCAACAAAAATGACTACATCAAGAAGAGTCTTCCCACTATTTTCATATGTGGCACAAAATTAACATTTAAAGTCTTTAGGGTTTGTACATTTGGGTAAATCAAGTTTTCACTTATGTGTTCTGTTCTGCTTCTTTAAACCAGATTTCTGTAGAACAA
>NW_010323083.1:2241-4082 GCF_000700745.2 Antrostomus carolinensis | reverse complement strand
CGGGTGGGACACAAGGATCTCTGCAACTTTGGGGTCACAGTCCAAACTCTCCCGGCACATTCGGTAAAGCTCTCCCTGGAAGACCCAGGCCCACCTCAGCCCTGGCTCTGCCTGCCCTCTCCAATCTGTGCCCCTTGGCTGCCTGCCTCCCACCACAGTCCCTGCCAGCACATGGTGTACCAGCAGCTGCCCGAGTTGATCATAAAGAGGGACCCCAACCAGGGCTGTGGCCTCCAGCGCATCCTGCCCAGGGGAAGGTACAAAGGTAAGTGCTTCAGCTGTCCCAGGGCACAGACCTCTGCGCCAAGTGACGCACTGCACCCCACCTTCTGCTGGCCACCACAGCACAGCAACACTTCAAAATGAGAAACTGCTGCTCCAGTTCGGGCATCCCAGAGCAGCAGCTGCCGAGGAAACACTGCTCAGCCCCAGGATGGAGCATTCTCAGAGCAGCCAGAACACCAGCAAAACCAACACTGAAAAGTCTCCACAGAGCATATGCAAAGCGGGACTTCTCAAAATTTCCCGTCTTGTTCAGATTTGAGTTTGCTGCTGCTCACAGGATCAGTAGAAAGAACAACTCGATAAAAGCACTGCTTCTCAAAGGAAAGGCTGCCCCGATCACGGGATGACAAGGGAAGGACCGTGCACTTCTGAGCACCATTCCCAGAACAGGCTGAAATGCTTAGATGGATTTTTCTCTCAAAGTTTCACTGGACACAGACATTCAGCTTGTTCAGGTTGAGCCTGATCAGATGAAATCTGACAACAGGAAACTGAAAACAAGCTCCTGCAATGGGAACTGCTGGCAGCTGCAGTCTGACACTATAATCTGCTCTCACGTGCTTGCAACTCCCGTTATTTACAGGCGCTGCAGTGGAGCGTTGCCGCGCGCTGCATTGAGCAGGGATGTGCCGTTGTGGCGCGATGGCTGGATTCGCAGCATTAGCATTTCCTTTAGGACAGGCAGCAGGGTGAGGGAGCAGGGTGTTCGCTGCAGACTTTGTGGTACGTGTGGCTCCCAGGGCTCTGCTGGATGTGGCAGCAGTTTAACTTGTGTGTCCATCCACCTCCAAGCTCTCACTTTCCCTCTCCCCATCCCATCAAACTGCTGGGATGTCAAACAGAGCAGGGGGGCTGGCAGCGAGCAGGTCATGGCTGACAGAGGCTGCTTCCTCTGCAGCGGGGAATCATCCTGCAAACTGGATGAGTTGCTCAGACCTGCAGACTGGTGAAGGCTGCAGGTCACCGTCCAGACTTGTCCTTTTCTGGATTTTTCCTGGCATCTGCTGACGGCCACCACTGGAGATCAACGTTGGGGGTGCTCTGGAGATCACCCTCACAACCTGGTGACCCCAAGTCTGTGCCAGTTCATCTGTGTCTGTGCCTGCCACTCAGTTCTGAGCTGGCTCTCCCTCTCCTGCTGCTGGCTGCCAGGAGGGGCTCTGCCCAGGTGCTCATCACAGGGATCAGGAGATGATCCCTGCTGAGGCTGCTGGCCACAACGCCCGCTCTCCAGCGCAGGGGTCTGACATGCTGCTGGACACAGCCCCAGGTGACCTGCCACAGGCTGGGCTGCTCTGGGGCGGGGCTGGAGGGTCTGGACCCCACAGCTCCCTTCCTACCTGCATCACCCTGCACTGCAAGCTCAGCCTTGGGGTCAGCAGCAAATGAGCACGTATCTGGCTGGTGCATGTACAGCACAGGCTGTGCAGAGGTGAGCTCCAGCCTCAGTGGTGTGGGCCACCCCTTTGGGCCATGGCTCTCACCTTGTCCAGGGGCAGCAGTGGGCGCAGCAGGTACAGCTGGCTGGATGGGGAGAGCGGAGGGGGGGGGGAGAA
>NW_010323083.1:0-2166 GCF_000700745.2 Antrostomus carolinensis | reverse complement strand
GGATGGGAAGAGTGGAGGTGGGTGGTAGAAGAGGTCACAGCTGTTCCCCACGGGCAGCAGTGCCTGGAAGAGATACAATCCATCAAGGAGCAGGTTGTCCTGGCTCCGAACCTTGTCCTGGAGGCAGCAGGAGGGTCTCTCTCAGGCACCCTAAACTCCAGGAGCCGCATCCAAGGGGCAGAGGCCCAGGGCAGCTCTGCTTTCCCAAGCTTGGAGCAACCCCATGGCATGGCCAGGAGCAGCAGCTGGGATCCTGGCTTCCCAACAGCTCCTTCAGCCCCCAGAAATACGGGCATGCTCTCACCTGCAGCTCTCCAAAGAGGCCCCCACGACGCGCCCAGGGCTCAGCGTCCCCCCCCAGCACGATCGGGGCAGTGATGCTCTGGCACCCTGGAAGCAGCAGGAGACAGACACACGCGAGGTGAACAAAACCTGCCAGGCCAGGGGGAGATCAGCCTCCACTGCACAGCAACACCATGATCACACTGGTCACAGCTCCAAGGATCTGCTGCGCAGCCTGGGCACAGGACCTCACCTTGGCTCTGGCAGCCAGCCCCATGCATCAGGGAAGCAGCACACGCCCTGCAACAGGGCTTGAAGCAGGGGAATGGGGAAAGAGATGATCTTACCTCCATGAAAGGTGTAAGGTAAAGACACAGCTGGGAGGCTGCAGCCTGGCACAAAGAGCAGCGTGCTGCTTCGCTGCCCAGCCAGCCGGCTCTGCAGTGCCTGTGGGAACTTGCCCTGTGTGTGGCTGCTTCCCTGCCTGGTTCAAGGCACATGGCCCTGTCCCACACTGGACCTGGAGATCCTCTCAGGTTGTCATCTGCTAACAGTTCCTGGTTTGTAAGAGCTCACAAAGCTCACAGAGCAACCAAGGAACCCTAAACCAGAGGAACAGGGGCTCTCAAAGTGATGCACAGGCATTCAAAATCCAACCTCACCTCTGTCACTGGGCATTACTGCTCCCAGTGGCCCACGGATCCCTTTTACCAGAAAGGCTGATGAGTCTTTGGATTAAAAGGGCTGAGGAACCATGCCCTAGAAATAGGCATTCCCTCCAGACTGGGAGAGATGGTGAAGAGCTGCTTGGATCCCCAGCAGCAGTTCCCCATCCTGCCTCAGTGTGTCAGGCCACACAGGGGTGCCAGGCTCCTCACGAGCACTCCTGCTCTGCTCGGCAGGACTTGAGAAAGGGCTGGCTGCTGCTGTGGGGCTGGAGGTGACAGGGGGTAGCAGCCAGGGTGCCACCGCCCAGGCAGGTGAGCCAGCGCAGCACTGGTACTTACAGCCAAAGCAGCTTCCCCAGGTGCCCTTGGGGTCAGGGTCGCAGAGGAGATGGCCATCTGCAATGGAGGCGAGGTGGTAAGCATGGGGCACAGGTCAGAGGTGGGGAAGGTGTCAAGGGGAGGTATAGTCCCAGGAGAGACCCTGGCACCCCTGGCTGGACACAGGGACTCCAGATCTCTGGGAGGGGGTCCCAGACACCTTCACCTCTTTAGGAGGAGGAACAGTGGGTCATCACAACACAAGCTTCAGATGCCCTGGGTGTGCTGCAGTGCCTGTGGGCCCCTGCGCTTCAGCATGGCTGATTCGGCCAGGGTGTGAATAGAAGCTACGAGGCCACAGGGGCTGGCTGAGGGCTGGTGTCACACACGTACCCAGCCAGAGGATGAAGGCACTGGTGGCCAGCAGCATGTTGCGGATGTCCCAGAGGTAGGGGTGGAGGTCGTAGAGCAGAGCCTGTCCAGCGCTGCTGACGAAGCGGCTGTGCAGGCGGCATGTTTGAGCGCAGTGCAGCTGGAAGGACTGGGCTCGCTCACGCCACTGTGTGCCCTGGGGACAGACTGGGCATCAGCGCAACGATGATGGGAACCATCCCATGGCAGCACCTGGACCAGCCTTACCTCACAGGCATCAGGTGCTGTGGCTGGGACCCCCACGCTGAGGCTGTTTGCTCGGAGCCACCGAAAGTGCTCCAGGAGAAGCTGCGCCTGTGGCCCGTGATGGTAGGGCAGGTAGAAGAGCTCCACGAGCATCCGCACCTCCTCCAGAGTCAGTGGTGCTGTGGGGTTGGACCTGGCCTCCTTGAGGGTCAGCGGTGCTGTAGGGATGGACCCAGCCTTCTCCGGGGTCACCGGTGCTGTGGGGCTGGTCCTGGCCTCC
>NW_010323082.1:0-810 GCF_000700745.2 Antrostomus carolinensis | reverse complement strand
CAGGGAAGGTGGCACTGAACACTGGGCACCAAGGTGTCCCCAGCACCCCTTCCTCCCCTCTGCCGTCCCCCCACGGCCATTTACACAGCTGGGGACCCACTTGGGTCTAAACTGCCCCCAAAATGTGTCCCAGCTCCATGTCACAGCACCACTGAACACACATATCCAGGTGCCAAAGTGTGTGTGCCCCATGGGGACCGGGACACTGTCCCCAGGAGCCTTGACCTTGGCTGCCTGGGCAAGATGAGCCATACATGCTTCAGGGGGCAGTGAGGGCATCACAGGGACGTGGGGACACAGGACGTGGGGGTGTGGGATGGGGCCACTCCGTTATGAAACGTCCCTGCATCCCCCCTGCTCTAAGTCAAGACTTAGCGAGCGAGCGGCTCCCGAGCCAGATGAGATCGGGCATCACAAAGGGCTTTGTATTCCAGGAAGCCTATTAGAGATTGAAATTATACAAATGGCTTTTTACCAAAGATCCTCATTATTTGGGCATTTGCTTTTAATCCTCAGCTCTTCCTGCAGCCCCTGCCCCGTGCCCCCACCGCGGCTCCACTTACCTTCACCACGGAGTCTGTGGGGCCGTGCATGGTGTGGGGACAGGGACAAGCTCTGGGGCCAGCCCAGACCTGTGGGGAGGGGTCTGCAGGGCTTTGAGGAGACCCTGGTTGGGTTTGTTGCTAGAACCAGAGGCTGAGCCCCTCTTGCTTTGCCCTGTCCCCTCCCAGTTCATCCCAGTACCCCACCAGGCCAAAGGGATGGTTGTGGGGATGGTGCCTGTTTGTCTGGTAGGCACTGACCCTCCTT
>NW_010323081.1:12203-18895 GCF_000700745.2 Antrostomus carolinensis | reverse complement strand
GTGAATCCTATGGATGAGCTGATGGTGGATCGTATGGGTGAGCTGATGATGGATCCTGTGGATGAGCTGACAGTGGATCCTGTGGATGAGGCTCCCACCTCGGCTGCCCCGTGCTTGGAGAAGCTCTTCCCCCTGTAGCTTGGCAGGTGCCAGCCCCTGGGACGGTTCCAGGCTGGCACAGCCGGGTGTCAGGGCTGGAAAAGGTTTGTTGCTGATTCTGCAGAGTCCTCACTGCACAGTCCCAGGAACCAGAAAAGTGGAATTTCAGCAAACTTGTTTGCAAGAAAAACACCCCAAACCGCCAACCCCCTTGTTAAACAACGGGTGTGGTTTTAACACCAGCTGATGGCTTTGGGAGGACTCTTGGAGGACTTTGGGTGTGCCTGAGAAATCCATCGTGCAGCCTGAAGGAGATGTTCTCCTCATCAGGGACCTCAGGCTCCTTGGGCAACCACTCAGCGCTTCCCACCCGTGATGTGGCCCCGTGAAAATGTTTTGAGAAGCAGCAGCAGAAGCGACCTCACCTCTCTAACCTGAAAAATACGTGGAAAGAAATTATTATGTTATGATCAAACTGGCAGGGAATGGCAATTCTGCTTCTCAGCAATTTCAAGAGCTTGAAATTGATTGTTTTTTTCTGTTGGAAACAAAACCTGACCTCCTGTAAGGCCTTGCAAAATAGGATGGTATTGAAACATCCATTTCCAAATCAGAAGAATCGGGGTTTTGATTTGTGAGCATCTGCCTCCCTCTCTCCGTTCGGAGGTGACCGCAGAGTCCTTGACCCAACCTGTTGAAAACAGCATCGAAATCGATGTGTCTCCACACGAGTTCTCACTTCTGATGAAATCCTGTATTTAGACAAAAATAGACTTGATGGAGAAATGTTCCCACTGGTTTACTCGGCCTTCTCCAGCGCCGCAGAGGCGACTTGAGAGCTGCAGCAGAGTGAGGATGCGACGTCCCATCCTCAAAGGCTTCCTGGGGAAGGGATGATTTTGGTTTCCTTGTGCTGGGGCAGGTGGGACGGGCAGGTTTTGGGACATTTGGATGCAGGTCCTGTGTGGTGAGAGGTGGTAAAACCGAATGAAAACTCACACAGAGCCGAGAGGGTGACGGCTGTGGCTGTGTGACATCTCTGCTGTGCACGCTGCCGGGTGCTGGCATGTGTCCCCTCCCTGACAACACCTTGTGCTCCCCAGGGAACCTGTCACAGGCTGGGACAAAGATCAACCAGGAGCAGATGTCCCCCTCGGTGGTGACCCAGTGGTGCTGAGGGGCTCTCACCTCTTCGTCCCCATCAGAGGATGAGGCAGAGGCACGTTGGGGCGATGGCTCTGGAGTGGATGGGTGGATGGTGCAAAGCTGGTGACACTGATGGGGTTGGATGGGGTCAGAGTGGACAGTGCTGGCTGGGGCATGGGGACAGGCTGGTCGGGGCGTGGGGACAGGCTGGCCAGGGCATGGAGACAAGCTGGCCAGGGTGTGGGGACTTGCTTTGGATGGAACATGCTTCGTGCTGGGGACTTGGGTTACAAGCACCCAGCAGACCTGCAGCCCTGGCAGCCCATGCAGAGGGAGAAGGGGCAATTCTGAAGGAGGGGGATGGGTAGTTCCCCCCTTCTCATGTCCCTGAGGAGGGGTGCAGGTGGGGGCAGATGGGTCTGGCCATGCTGGGCGGGCAGCCCCACTCCGTGAGCCGCGGGAGAAGGGAAGCGAGTGCTTGGAATTGTTTGGCGCAGAAGGGAATGAGCTGAAGACAATGTCAAGCTCTGTAAATATTTATCAGATGAACGAGAGCAGGAGTTTGAAACGTTAGACAGCTGAGAAATGGCTGTTTTAATAATTCTCCTGATAAATTAAAACTTAGGGCGGGGGGGCAGGGAGAGGGTCAGGGGAGGAGGGGAGTTGTTTAGAGATTCGGGGCTTGAGAAGCTGCTCTGGGCTGAGATGGGGCCACAACCAGCGAGCTCGAGTCTTCATCCTTGGGGACGAGGATGAGGAGCAAAGTGCCTCTCACCAACCAGGATGCCAGGGAAGCCCTGCAGGACCCAGGCACTGGGTTCCCACAGGTCTCTGCTGTCTCTGGGGTGTGCAGGGCTGGTTTTAGGGAGGACACACGAGCGGCAGAGGCAGAGCAGTCCCTCAGCAGAGCAGAGCTTCCTCGTGGAAACCATCAGAGTCCTGGTAGGACACGAGCAGAACCATGAGCTGACTGGTGCCTGCAGACCAGCTTACTGATCCCCCGCCTGCTTTGGCCACTTCTCTTCAGACTTAGGGATGTATAAGGGAAAAAGGGATGTATATTGGGAAAAAGACACAATTCCTATTGTTTGGACCCAAATTTCACCCTGCAGTCAAGCACAGCGGCTGTTTGCCAGCAGGGCTCTGAGCCCAGTGCTCCCAACATCCAGCTCTCCCCATTTTCTCAGTGAAGCATCTAAAGCTCCAGGCTAGAGGAATGCAGGATCAGGGTGACCCCCACCTCGCAATCCTCCCTCTGCATCTGGGGACAAACTTTTTAACAGGGCCTGTAGCGATGGGACAAGGGGAAATGGTTTTGAGTTAAAAGAGGGGAGATGTAGACTGGGTATAAGGAGGAAATTTTTTCCAACATGGGTGGTGAGATCCTGGCTCAGTCTGCACAGAGAGGTGGCAGAAACCCCATCTCTGGAAACATTCAAGGCCAGGTTGGATGAGGCTTTGAGCAACCTGGTCTAGTGGAAGGGGTCCCTGGCCACTGCAGGGGAGTTGGACTAGATGACCTTTAAGGTCCCTTCCAACCCAAACCAGGCTGTGATTCTGTGACCCTATGATCTCCTCAGAGCCCAGCCTGGACTGTGACAGGGTCTGACTCACCGTTCTCAGTCAGGCACCATCACCTTCTGGCCCGGAACACCCAAAATCTGAACGCTGGGGCTTGGCAGGTGAGAGTGGGGGAAGCTGAACTTCAAGTAGTTTGCTTTCAAATGTGTTTGCAAGTTTGGAGCCTGCACGTAGAGCTGATTAATTGCTGGGGATCTTGGAAGGGTTGTTTTTTTTAAAAAAAATAGTGTTATTTTAAACAAAACTTTGCTGTTCCCTTTTAAAGGAGACATCTGGGCTCAACGTGGCAGGCAGGGAGAGCAGAGATGATGGCAAGGAGAAGCCAGCACTGGAAAAACACTGTCACTGGGGGGATTCACATGGCAGCTCTCCTTGCCAAGCCAGGGGTCTGTCTGCAGGGCTCAGCCCCGGGCACAGGGCATGGCCACCCTCCCTGGCCAGCTCCTTGCATCACCCAGGGGCTCCTTTGTCCGGGGTTCTGCTGGCATCTTGGCCCCCATTCTGCTGCAGGGAGGTGAGATCCTGCTTCTCTGCAGCTTCCAGGCAAGAACGTTTGGGAGATAAAAGCCCATAATTGTGCTTATGGATCGTTGTGCTCTGGATTCACCAGGAGCACTGGTGTTACTGCTGGGTAGGCAAACAGGAGAGAAATATGAGGGACATAAACCTTCCTTCCTCAGCTCCTCAAGCATCCTCTGACTCCCCGGAGCTGGGTACAAACAGGTCATCTGTGCAGGTTGCCCCATCCGTGTTCTTTTTGGGATGTTTTGGTTCTTTCCTGCAGCATCTGGCAGTGGGTGTTGGGAGGGACAGGGGTTCAGGCTCAGTGGAGCTCCGGTCTGGCTCTTTACAGCAGTTCTTAGGCTCCTGTATTATCTGGGCTTTGGGGCAAGCTGAAGCATGGCTGAGACAGAGGAGTAAAGCAAGGCTTTTTTATTTATTTGTCTTTTAATGCTCTGCCATATTCACCTTTCAGGAAATTCCCGTCTGCCTCCAAGTGGCCAGCCTCTTCCCTGGGTTCTGCACACCGGCTCCACATGGTTTCATTTTCCTCCCCAGCAATAATAAATCTGTTAGTGAAAGCGTCTGCTGGAGGTGTCTGCTCCGCGATAGAAAAGCCTCCATCGCCTACGCAGGATGTCCGTGTCAACAGCTTACAAATCCCGCTGCCGCGCCGGCCGGGAGGCGAGGGGCTGGGCTGGGGGGCCCCGGGACAGGGCTGCCTTCCCTGCTGGGATGTATCAGCAGAGGGTTCCTTCCAGGGGGATGAACTCCTCCAATTAACATCATTAACAGCCTGGTCTGCTCTGCCCAGAGTGCCAGGAGCTCCTCCTCAGGTTGGTGCTGCCCGAGCCGGGGTCAGGGTGATGCTCTCCTTTGGGTACCACAGGGGCAAGAACAAACCCCCACCCAGAACAGCAGCCAAAAGCTTCCTTGGGAAGAAAAGCCAACTGCCTGACTTTGTGCCATCAGCTGCAAGGTCTCCAAAGCCAGCCTCCCCCCAGGAGGGGCTTGGGAAGCACGAGTCCTTGCTGGCTTCTCCTCATTTCAGATAACTTAGCTCCAGAAGTGGGAAACGTGTGGTTTTAGTTAATTGAAAGCTGAGATTAACTCATGACCCCTTGACTCTGGAAGATGGCACTTTAATAAAACTGATAAATAAAAGAAGGCTTCTGATAAGAATCACTTCTTTTACATGCAGCACTATTGTTTTCCCTCCCTTGCCCTGGCCCCCAGGCTCAGGTGTAGCCTGCGAGTGCCGAAGGGCAGAGCCAGGTAATGAACCCAGCCAGGGTGGGTTTTCCCCAGCAATTGCCTGTGGTTTGCTCTGAGGCTGGCAGGTGCTCGGGACTGAGGCTCCAGATTTAAAAAGGACTCCCTGGATTTGAAGAAAACATCGTTATACTTTATTCATGTAGATCTTGTTGATATCTCATGAAAATTATCTTGGCTGTACTGGTGGTGAAGCCTGGAAGTGCTGAGATAGGAGGGCACAGGCTTTTCTCATGCCAAGCAAGAACTGGAAATCTTTAGCCTGCCAAAAATGTGCTCTTGGCTCTCCCTCCTCCCCGGCCTTTGGCAAAGGCAGCGCCGGGGTTTGCCAGGCTGGGATTGTGTTTTCTGCAGCAGCATCCCCAGCCCGGATGGGTTTTGCCTGGGCTGAAGGGTGGACCCTCATGTCCCCCCTCACGGTGACAGGGTCCCACGTTAAAACCAGCTCTGCAGGAGCTGGGCACAGGTCCCTCTGGGATGCAGAGCAAGCCCAGTGCTCAGGGATACACAGCTCCCACTGCCTTCATCCCCCCCTCCTCCTCCTCTTCCTCCCAGCTGCATGACGCTTTCCTCCCAACCAACGTTCTTTCCTCCAGGCTCTCCCAAGTGTCCCCTTTTCCAAACCTACACCCACCTCTGTTGGGCTGCTCTCGGTGGGCTGACTTCCCAAACCAGCCCGTGGCGATACCCTCCCCTCTGCTCTGGGTTTTGCTGATCCATCCTGTATAACCAGAGAGCTCTTCTGGGGAAAGGAGCTATTTTTATTTCACTTCTTACACTAACCTGAGCTCATTTCTGCTGGCATAAAATGAATTCCATGTGGAAGATAAGTAATGTGGCACAAGGGCTGTGCTAAGAACTGTACAGACACAGCAAAGGAATGAGGCCATTGCCCTGAGGATACCTTGGAGTAGGAAAATGTTCACCGAGAAGAAAAACCATCATCAGCAGCTTCTAAAGGTGTTTGTCCTGCCTTGGGGCAGGAGAGAGAAAGAAAGAAGCAAAACTTCAGGGGAGTGTTTAAACCAACCCTGCAGACACACAGATCCCAGCCCTGATTCAGCAGCCCAGCTCCCTGCAGCTGAACCCAACACATCACCCAGGGTCTCCTGAGAGCCCTGGCCCTGTGGCCCTCCAGTGCTGCTGGGGATGAGCAGAACGGTTCCTCCCGGGGACGATGGATCCCACTGTCCATGTCTCCACTGCTGCACCTGCAGAAAGATAAGCAGCAGATAGGAGAAGTTGTTTTCTAACAGCACAAATCAATGTTGATTATAATGAAAAGGAGAGATTGATATCAGGAAGAGTGATAATGATAAAAAAAGCCCAAGTCTAAACTTATTATTTGTCTGTATAGTCCAGGATGAAAAAAATATCCCCCAAAGAACCCCTGTGTTGATTTCTTTGGCTTTGTAGAAACAGATTCCTCTGATATTCTCACTTAGATTTTCCCAGGCACCCTGCTGAGGTTTTGATGTTCGACTTGCACCAAGAATATTGAGCATGAAATCTAAACATCACTTCTGCTGACAGCTGATGGAGAGACAGAGTGAGGGCAATGGGGGCACAGAGGGGGCCTGTCCCGTACCCCGGGGTACAGGAGCACTGGGATGAAGAACAGTGGGGAGACAGGGAGCTGCGGGTATCTTGGGGTAGGGCAGAGCATCCACCCTTTCTCCAAGATTAATTATAGCCTCAAACACCTGCAGTTACCCTCTCCAATTGCTGTATTCCTGCTCAGTAACCTCTTGAGGATTAAAAGTTCCCTTGCCTTTTCCTTGACAATATCTTGCATTGAGCTGGGCCCTCACTCCACGGCATCTGCAGCTGAAAGCTTCATAAAGTCGGGTTAATCTGATTAAAAACCTGCGGTGTGAAGAGAAGATTGTCTCGCAAGGATCCCAGCCCACATGTACTTCACAAGTGGAAAGGGTTATTTTCCTGCAATCTTGAAGTGGATCTGAAAGTCAAATGCTTTATTCCTGCTCACACATCATCCCTTTAGTGCCAATTTTTGCTCTTCATCTCTTAAATCTCAGCTTCCCTGGGCCAGGCAGGGTTGCAGCAGGAGGTAAATGGTTCAAGAGTGAGAG
>NW_010323081.1:2359-12167 GCF_000700745.2 Antrostomus carolinensis | reverse complement strand
GCAGCACATCAGCATCACGGCATCGTGTCCTCCAGATGCTCTTCAGGGAAGAGTTGGCATTTATGTTTATTACAACAGATGATGCCACTGATCTGTATGAGGCTCTATCGAGTTAGAGATCTCTGTTGCTACATGGTTCTGCCTTGGTACCATTGCATGGTTCACTCAGGGATGTCCCTGGGGTCTGACTGCAGGTCCCAGGGCCTCCAGCTCTACAGTGACCGGAGGTTTGAAAATCCAGCATTTCCCAAACCAGCTCTTTGTTTCCCCAGTAACAGAAGTGGCTGCCAAGTCCTGCCCCGGGGAGGGGAACTGGAGATGAAGTGAATTTGTGGAGCTGGGCTCATGACTGCCCATCCCCTCTCTGGGGGGCAGAGACCCTCCAGGCACTGGGAGACCCTCCAGGCACTGGGAGCTTTCCCAGCAGGGTGTAAGGCACCATTGAGGGCTGTGGTTTAGTGGTGGCCAGAGGAAGGACCTGCTTTGGAGCAAACAGGTGGAAAAGGGGATGAGGAGGAGATGGAAAAGGAGATGGAAAGAAGATGGAAAGGGGATGAGGAAGAGCTGGAAAAGGAGATGAAGAAGACTAGCCATGGGAATAAAATCCAAAGGGTCAAAGATGATAGATCTGGAGTGCCTGGAGCAAGACAGGACCAGTGCCTTGTCCCCTCTTTTCATCCAGACCTCGGGTGTGCACGAAGCCAGAGGGTCACTCACATGGGTCAAAATCTTCCTGCCATGAGAAGGCCAGGTCAGGCAGTGGCGGTGGTCACTGTGCCTTGACATGGGAGAAACCTCCACCAGTCCCTACAGACAAAATCCTGCTGGAGGTGCACCCCTCCACAGCCCCGGTGGGCTCACCTGACATGGGACACGCTTCACAATGGGGATGTGGCTCTGTCCCCTCCCCGCTGCGGGTGGTGAGGACGGACGACAGCCCAGGCGTGTCCTCGGCTGGAGCCCACTCCCCGCTCTGGTGGCTTTTCACTTTCACGGGGGTCAATCTGAAGGACACATTTTTCTTCCCCATCCAGGCACTGGAATTAATCGATTGATATTTGCAGAAACAGCAGGATAATAACATTGTTTGATGAATTTCTTGTTTCTCTCCCTCCTTTTTTAATTCCTGCAAAGTTCATACAGTGCTCGGTGATCTTTCCCCAGAGGATGCACCTCTGAGGCAGCCGGGTGGGCTGGTTTGGGCTGCGTGGCCCAGCACATGGTTTGTGCTGGGAAGATGGAGCCCCAAGCTGTTTCTGGTGAAGGGAGGATGAAATTTATATCATCCCGATGAACTGATTCTCTTATCTGCATTGTCTGCTCAGCATCTAATGAACTAATGAAATATGCAACAATTCAGCTATAGAACAGACCTCACTTTTAAATTAGCACTAATTAGAGATAATTATCTTGGCTGGTTTGATGTTTCTATGTAATGAGCCTGAGTTTTCTTTTGTTAAGAATTGGTGTGGTCAAATATATGAAATGGTACGCTGAATTTCCACAAGTGCCTTTTATTCTTGACTCATTTTAACATCTCCAAGAGGTCTGCTCTGCCTTTGGAGGCTGTTTCATTAGGCTGTCTCCTCAATACCCCTTCTTGATGGTGAGGAACAGCCAGGTAAGGGCATTACAACCCCTGCAGCTCCTGCCCACCCACCCCTTGTTCTCACTCCCCCCAAACCACGGCGCTGGGGAAGGGGCAGCACAAACACTCGGCTCCTGCTGAGCACCAGTGAGCCGTGGCACAGCGGGTCAAAGCCTCTTCCCCTTCCTTGTCCCCACCTCCTTCTCCTTTCCCATCCTCTTCCCAAGCAGGAGGACCAAGGACAACCCCAGGAGATCCCAGCAGAGCAGGATGCCCCAACCAGCAAACTTCCTGCATGATTCCAGCTCCAAACGGGAATGTGCAGAGGATTCCTGGGGCTCCCTTAGAACTACCAGCTCTCTCCTGTCCTCTCATCTCCGAGGCACTGCATCCTCTCCGTGCAGCCGTCTGCTGTCACTCGTGCTCTATCTGTCTGTCTGTCTTGCTGCTGCCTCTGAAGGCTCCCACCACCGTGTGCCGGTGCTGCCGTGGGTGCCGTTAATACGGCACGGTGCTATTGCCGCAGCTCTCACCGGGGTTTTCCAGAGCAGCGAACACTGCCGGATCAAAGCATCAATCACACGCAGCCAGATTGCCTTTCCTGTCCTATCATCAGCAATTTACCACGGATCTCTCCTTTTTCAAGGGAATTTTAACAGCCTGGCTGGTGACAAGCTGCCAGGGCAGAGCGCTGTATTGTACGATAAAATGGCACATCCCTCATGGACCAGGGCACCCTGCCTTTCCCCCTCCGTGGTCCCATAACTGGGGAAGCTGTGGGGCTGTGGAACACGGGGCAGGACAGCCCAGCATCATGGGCCACCTCCTCAGCCCCCTGTTCCTGCCTGCACCCTGCCCAGTGACTGTCAGTGCCTGGTTTATGGGCCTGAGATGTGAAAAAGTGGAAGGTGCACTTCGCATATGGTGAGTGGGCAGTGGGTAAAACCACCCCCCAGTAGGTAAAACCATCCTCCCTCCCCACTGCACAGCTGAGCCCCGTGTTTCTCTCCCCATCTCGGCACTGGGCGAGCAAACACCGTGTGCTTTCCCATCGCTGAATTGGAGCGATGCCGAATTGGAGCGATGCTGGGTGGCCCCCTGGCACCCGAGCGGCCGGCGGTGGCAGGCAGCCAAGGTAATTACAGCTGAACGTCTTCTCCATGTCCCCAGAGAGTCTTTACCAACCACCGGGTAATGGCTGTGGTTGGAGAGAGCCTGGTCCTGGGGAGCTGGGGTAATTTCTGAGACGTGCAAACCCTCCCTGGCAGGGCTGGGCCATGCTCCCTACTCCCAGCACTGCCCACCCATCACCAGTGCTCCAGCCCACCCCATGGCAGGGGGTCAAACGTGGGCTGGGGGCTGCTGTCCCCCCAAGAGGCACAGAAGTAGCAGCTTTCAGAGGGCTGGGGAGGGAGCAGAGAGGAGAGGACTCAGCCACTCACCACCTCACACCCCTCTGGCACAGCAACACCTCCCCTTTATTAACAGCAGCGACTTCCTTTTCCCATTGATGGTGATTAACACTTGGAGGTTGTGCTGGATCAAGTATTGGCTTCTGCTAAACATTTTGATAAACACACACATTATATATATAAATACACCTATATACCTATAATTTTTTTAGGTATACACCCCCCTCTCTCACCAACGTAAGAAGAGATTTTTCCACACACTTCCCAGACTTTCTTTCTATCCCAATATGGGCTCAAACCAGAACTGGTGCTCAGGGGACTTATATGCTGCCCATCCGTGGCTGGTGGGAAGAGGGCAAAGCCATGGGGCTGGTTTCACTGCTGGTAAAAGGGAGTTGGTGTAATTAGCCAAGGGTAATTCACATCCTCTGTGTCAGCTCAGCCCTGGGCTCCCCAAGGCAGGAAAAGGTCTCACACTTGGGTAGTGCCACCTCCCCTGTGCCCATGGAACAACAAGCTTGGCTGGATTTCCATGAATCACCTGCCTGCTCTCCCCCTCCCATCAAAGACACAAGTGTCACCTCCAGCTGTAACCAGTAACAAATTGGTGCTGGTTTGTGTACAGAACGGTTGTCTTGTCCCAGCAGCTGCTGCTGTCTGACGGGTCCCTTGTTGGGATTTGCATTTCAGAAGGAATCCACAGCAGGTGGGATGTCGTTGCATTTGTGTACAGCTCCCAGCGAGGAACATCATCCTCATCCTCCTCCCTGCTCGGTGGGTTTGGCTGCGTTGGACTGGTTTGGCCCTTAGCAGGCTGCGTTGGTGCCTCGTGCCCCCTCCCTCACTCACTTCCCAGCTCTAGGCCATCGAGCAGCAAGGGGCTGAAGTGACCCCTCTGTGGCGTTACAGCAACTCACAGGAATTAACAGACCCTGGGTCCATCTTTGATAGCAGGTGAACATGACCCATTGCCTTCATCACAGCGCCTGCACGTCCCTTTTTGAGGCTGGCAAAGCAATAACTGATGCTGAGCAATGAAAATCCAGGGTTTTAGTGAAGGAAAATAATCAAAGAACAAACTTAAGGATGTTTCATTCCTCGTTTTGTTGCTTCTTCTGCAAGGGAAGATTTCTAGAGGCTTTAGTGCCCCTGGAAAAGGTCCCTCTTGCCCACCAGCCCCAGCAGCTCCTTCTCCAGGCAGGAGCATCCCAGCTGGCACTGGGTACTTGTCTGCATGGCAGCAGCTGCAGAGCGTGGGTTCAAGGAGCCTTGTCCCTGCATCAGGCTCTGTAAACAAACCTGCACTCAGAGAGGAACACAATTGGCAGCTCTCCTGCTTTTAGTAAACAAGCCATAAGCTCAGCGCCTGCCCCCACCACACACACTCCCCTCTGCATCCATCTTCCCTGGTCACTTGGCACATTTTCTCCCAACCAAGGGTGGTTTGATTTTGTGAAAGGAGAAGGAACAGTTTTCTTAAGTGATTGCACCTCAAATAGAAACCTTCCCTTTGAGCTGGGCCATCCAGGGAAATAATCACACTCCTCCAGCCCTGGCTGGAGCAGCACAGCCACGCAGCCAGCAATTTCCTTTGGCAGCAAAGCTGAAAGCAGCCACGTCTCCCAGCACTAACACCATCACAGCAGAGTGGAGATTCACACCTCCCAGAGTGATGGGAGAGGAATTGATTGCAAGAGATCAGACACTGAGACTCTCATTAACGTCTGCTGACACCTGAGCACCTGACAGGCACTCGAGTGTTGGGAGTTGTGAGCTGGAAGGGACCCACAAGGATTGTCCAGTCCAACACTTGCCTCTCTGGATTCTCTCCTGCACATTTCCAGGCAGTGTCCCTCCCTGTGGCCTCTCCAGCCCCAATTTACTTAACAACATGTGGTGTAACCAGAGTGGATCTCAGACCCACCTGCACCACGTGCCCACCACAGTGCCCAGCCCTGGGACCTGGTCCAAGCAGCATGGTGGCACTGCCAACCTGCTGTTTGCCATGTTTCCCATCTGCCTGCCCCCATGTCCAGCTAGCTGGGGTGAGGAACACAGGATGAGGAACACAGGAGGAGGATGTTCTCTCCCCCCCAGGACACGTTTCCCTCTGAGCAGCTGGACAAGCAGAGGCAGGCTGAGCCCAGCTGTCCTCCTGAGGAGCTCATCCAGAATGTGCACACAGTTGGTGGAGGATCTCTAAGGTATGACCTTTCTGGACACGCTGGACATCTGATGTTCTGGAGTCATGGGTAAAACACCCATGGGCAGCCCTGTGCCTTCTGCACAAACCCCTACAGCAGAGCAAGCAGGCCAAGGGATGCAAGAGGCATCCAAGAGAAAGGGTGCTGAGGAGAGGTCCTGGATGCCACACCAGACCCCACCACAATGTATCCCATGCCCAGAACCAGGGGTCTCTGCTCAGGACCCTCCAAGGCTGGCTGGGAGCAGGTGCGTCCTTCCAAGCCCACCCCACAGCACTGGGAGCCTGCAGGGCTGGAGCTCAGGGCTGCAAAACCCAAACATGATGGAGCTTCACCACACAGAGGAGGAGGAGGCAGGAGCAGAGCAGGACACGGGTTTGCTCAGGGCACTGCTGGGTTGGCAGGGAAGGGCACAGGTAGAGCATGGCAGCCCTGGCATGCAGCTATTTCCACCTCTGCCCCACGGCTCCCTCCAGCCTCGTCACCAAGAGGTGGAACACAACCTCTGGAGAACCTGGCAGGTGCTCTTTAATCTCACCCACTGACAGCTTTGCTGACAAGAAGCTTTTTTGTTTTTTCCCCTCAAAACCTTTTGTCTTGTCTTTTGTTCTGGCAGGTTTGATCCCTCTCCCACTTCTCTCCACCTGCCCTGGCTCAGCCTCCTTTAAGAGGAGCAGCAGCAGGTTAACCTCCTTAAGAGCCTCACACCTCTCTCCAGCTCTGGCCTCTCCTGAAGCCAGGTTACCACCACAGGGCACCCTTGAAAGGTGAACTAACACAGAAGGGGATGATGCTCCGTGCAGCCAGCGCATCCCTCGAAGCTCCCAAAGCTGCTCCTGCAAAAGACAGAACGTCTGCACCCCGATGAGGATCCTTCCACCCATCCTCCCTCTGACAGCACCAGGGGAATCAGCTTGGAAACAGAATTGTCCCACTTTTCATGGCTTTTTTCCCCCCTCCATCCCCTACACGTGCTGCTGTTGTTAACTCATCAAAGAAACAAACTTCCCCAGGGAGCTGCACCCTCCTGCCCATGAGAAAAAGCAAAGCCCAAGTGCAAAGCTTGGCTGGACACGGAGCTGGCCACAAATTCACCGTGTCCCCTGGAGCATCTGGGGAGGACAGACAGCGGATGCATGGGGAGGACAGACAGCAGGCACAGGGGAGGAGCTGGGGCTGTGGGAGCCGGCACCGTGCCCATGGGTCAGGAGCAGGGCACACTGGAAGAGGAAGAAAGTAAGAAAAGAAGAAGGTGCTGGAATATCATGAGAGGGCAATGGGTTTCATTACCCTAACCTAGAGGTGCCTGCTTTTAAGACAAAAGCATCCAATTAGTACCTTTTAAACAACAGCAGAGGAGACACAGCGAGTAAGTTCCTCTTCCCTTGTTCACAACATCTGTCTCAGATCGTCCTGCTAATTTCAAGTTACTACAAACTCCTTTAATTCCCTGCCAGAGCTTTAAAATTATTATTTTTTTTAAACCACAGGCTAGCCAGCTCCACAGCCTTGAATTAAACATGCAAGTGAGCAACCAGAACAGAATTAAAAAAAGAAAAAGAAAGGTCAGGCTGTGCTTCACACACGCTGCTGCCCAGCGAGGAGGAAGATGAGGATACAGCCCCCTCTGGAGAAGTTCTCCCTGAGCCTGGGGCTCCAGGGGCAACAGGACATGGGGTCTCATGGGGAATAAATGGTAAAGAGCCCACCTCCTCCCAGCACAGCATCTGCAGGACACAGGCCAGAGCTTGGCAGGGTGAGGGGGAAACAGCCCCGATGCTCTGCAGCTCTCCCACACAGCAGCCTGGGGCCAAAGACACCCTGGTCTGGTCATGTCCTGTCCAGGCTGGCCCAGCCAGACCTCCCCCGCCCCAGCTTCCCACCTCCTCAGCTTCCCTCCTCTCCAGCAACCACAGCATCTACCCAGGTCTCCCTTTTCCCAGAGACCCACTCTGCACCCACTCACAATTAAGTAATCCCAGCTGGTCCCAAACATGTCTCAACAGGAGGTTTCAATCTCCTAATTGGCACATCCCAATGGAAAAGCACTTAGAAAGATAGTGATGCTCTCAGGAGGTTCTTCTCCCATGAAACAGCTTGTGATGGTGCCTGGACTGCTGGTGCCTGTGCTCTGCAGATCAGGCTGTCTCCATCCTGGCTGGTCCAGAGGAGAGGCAGGGCCCGTATCCCTGGGGAGCAGAGGATGTGAGAGGTGGACATGGGGGGTTTGAGGGGCAGAGCAACAGTGAGCAGGAAAAAAAAGGATTCTGAATTTATCTGCAGGTAGCACAAAGCTGCAGTGATGCCAAGGAGAGTGCTCAGGGGGACAGGAACCGAGATGAGGTGGAGTTCAGGTCCAGAGGTTCTCCAAGGCTCATGCACCAGCAGGGTGGCTGAGAATCAGGACACAAAACAGGGAAATGACCCAACGTTGGCAGCAAATGCACCTGCAGAAACATTCCCCCGGTGCTTACGCTGCCTCATCCGTCAGGGAGCAGAAGCAACGGCTGAAAAACACAGGGGAGCTCAAAGCTCCTGTAAATCAGCGTCGTTGACTAGAGTCAGTTCACACTGATTTCTGCCTGTGAAAGACCTGCCTGGAGGGGAGAAGCTGGGCTGTCTGGACAGGAACAAACTGAAGAAAGACACAAGCAGCAAAGCTGGGGTGGAACAACCAATTCTGTGCAGATCCCCCCTCATCCTCTCCACTGAGCTCTGGACACAGAGCCTCTTGGAAGAGCTACCTTCACTGTCCCCACAATACAGCAGCTCGGGGCCCTGCAGAGTGTCCCCTCCCCTCAGCAAACCCCTCGTCTCTTCCTATATCTGGGATCTGAGGCTTAAATAAATATGTGACTATGTAAATAAATAGGAAGCGTGTAGCTTGAGAGGCAGGTTAATGGCTGGGGAAGCTGGGCTTGACCTTGGTGACATTTCAAATTAGTTCTGCTGTGCTGGGCTGGAGCTTTGAAGGGATTTGTGCTTGGGCTGGATGTGGAAAGAAATGTTAAAATTCATCATTCTCCAGAGCTTCCGTCCTCCTGCGGAGCTGGCATCCCAGGGTGAACGTCCAAGCTGAGGAGATGCTAGGGAAAGTTGGGGGCTCAGGGGTGGGCACACAGGAGGAGGTGCTGGGGAAGGTGGGAGCTCAGGGGTGGGCACACAGAAGGAGATGCTAGGGAAAGTTGGGGGCTCAGTGGTGGGCACACAGGAGGAGGTGCTGGGGAAGGTGGGAGCTCAGGGGTGGGCACAAAGAAGGAGATGCTGGGGAAGGTGGGAGCTCAGGGGTGGACAGGCAGGAGGAGATGCTGGGGAAGGTGGGAGCTCAGGGGTGGACATAACATTGCTCTTACCCCAATGTAGCTCCCAGGGACACGGGGACAGGCATCCTCCCCAGGACATCAGCTCTGCGCTGGCCACCAGCCTGGTGCAGCCAGGTGCTCTCCTGCTTCAGGTGGGTCACTCAGGGGTTGGGGCAAGTGTGTCCTATATGTACGTGGTATAGAGGTGCACGTATGTGTGTAATATGTACATATACACGCTGCACAGAGAGAAATTCATTAGGAGTGGCAGAGAATACAGAACCAGTGCCTGATCCACGGCTGAAAGGCGAGCAGATGGCAGAACAGCACAGGTGACAAGAATAAAGAGGGTCATTTGTACAGGCCGGACTGGGCCCTTTCACGAGCGGGTGTCCTGATACAGGATTTAACTGGGACGATGGATTCGGGTAATTTTGGCTGGTGGAGTGACTCAGCCTCCTGACAGCCCTCCAAGACCTTTGCCACTTCACCCAAACAGGGGTTATTTCATCCTCTCAGAATGGCTTAAGCACTAATAAAAGGCATTAAAAATTAATTTTCCATGCTGTCTGTTGGCGTTTCTTTCACCCCTGGAACGGGCTCAACAAGCAGAACTGATAAGCAAACCTCAGACAACGTCCTCCATGCTGATGCCCCTCCATGCCTGTGCTCCCCCCAGCCCTTTTTTTTTCCCCCGCGTTCGTCATTAGGAGGTGCCTGTTCAATTCTTAAAATTCTGTTTTTCTCCTTTTTAAAAAAAAAAATAAAAAATAAAAAGGGAAGGTTCTGTTGGCAGCTCGATGATTTGCTACGGGTGTCAGGGCTGCATCTCTCCCCCCTCATGTCAAATGACACATGCAAAGGGAATTTATACACATGCACACAGGCACCTCTGCGCCCAACCGTCCTCAGCATCTGACAGGATTCTGCACGGGCAGGAGGGAGGTTTCTGGGTCATGAGCTCTGGGAGGGAGGAGAAGCCAAAGGAGCAGCAGGAGCAGAGGATCAGCCGAGGCTGCAGATGGGATGTGAGGAAGAATTTCTTTGCTGAAAGGGTTCTGAGGCATTGGAAGGGGTTGCCCAGGGCAGTGGTGGAGTCCCCATCCCTGGAGGGATTGAAGAGTCGTGTAGACACAGTGCTGAGGGACATGGGTTAGTCATAGGGGACTTGTCAGTGTTGGGTTCATGGTTGGACTCGATGAGCTCAAAGGGCTTTTCCAATCCAGGTGATTCTGGGATTCTGGGATTCTCCTCCTGCTTCACGGCCAGCCAGGGGCTCTCCCGGGGACCTCAACAGGCTCT
>NW_010323081.1:1230-2305 GCF_000700745.2 Antrostomus carolinensis | reverse complement strand
TGGCTGAGACTGGATGTCCCAGCCCATGTTTGGAATCCTGGTGCCCCACACGCTGTCCCAGCTCAGGGTGAGGTCTGATGGAGGCAAATCTGGCAGAGGGACCATCAAAACATAAGACTCAATACCTGGACCCCAAAGTGACCTTGCATGTGGTCAGACGAGCTGGGTGTGGGGGCAGAGCCCGTCCGTGGGGCTGGTGGGGCTGTGTCCCCACAGAGACCGGGGCATCCATCCGGGAAAGTCACCAGCACCCCATTCCCAGCCAGCACCGCTGCTGCTCCAGCCTCGTTTGCCTCGGATCCACCCAATTACAGCTAATTAGCTTTTCTGCCATAAAACCCTAAGGAGACAATGGAGAAAAGCCTCCTGCCTTTGACAGTAATGAAGTTAAATAGATATTTATTTATCCTTTTATTAGACAAACCAATTATAATTTTACGCTTGAAATAGCTAATTTTTAAATGTGATGTCGAAGCACATGTGTACACCGAGGTAATATATAGCCAGACCTGGCCTGTAACAGTCCCGTCTCATTAACAGCTTGGCCAAGTTAGTATTTAAATATACTCTAATGCACCCATTCATAAAATGATAATTAAAAATACGCTGAAATGCAGCTATTAAGACGGAGATCCTGGTTATTTATAGGCTCTGGTTTTAGTTTTGAATGATAAAATCCTGAGTAATTGCTTGGAGTGGTGAAGTTTTGCTTCCCCCGGCGCTCTGACCCGCTGGGGCTGGGAAAGCCGAGGCTGGCATTTCCCAGGGACCCGTGTCCCCCCCACACACCATGAGCAACGTCTGTCCAGCATCTCCAGGAAGTTCATGGCAAACTGAGGAAGAGGAGGGAAGTGGCTGCAGGTGGCAAAGCCAACACCCAGGGAGCACGGCTCCTAAGGAAGTCACCGGAGAGGAGTGTGGATGCAGGATGTGTGCCCGGGTGCCTGCGCCTCGCAGGGATGAGAAATGATAACGAAGCCACCCTGGTCCCATGTGTCTGCAGGTGCCTAATGGGTGCTGGAGGTGACCAGTAAAGGGGTCTGGATTCCTTGAAAGCCCAGCGGCAGGGGGACAG
>NW_010323081.1:0-1106 GCF_000700745.2 Antrostomus carolinensis | reverse complement strand
CCCCCCCCACCTCTCCTGCCATGGTTTGTATGAAATGAGTTTGCTGGGGCTCAGCCTGGCCTGCAGCTCCCTGGGCTCTCAACTTGCCCCACGGGAAATCAAGGGTAATGGGGACTGTGACTGATGCACTGGGTTTTACTGTCCTGCCTGGTCCAGCTGCCCACCCCAGCCCCTGGCTGAGCCTGTCCTCTGTGCTCTCCTCCTCCTCCTCACCTCTCACCAGCAAGCTGAGCACCCAGTCAGGCTCTGGACCATCCATGCTGTTTGCAGTTTGGGTCCATCCCCACTTTTCCTGCTCCACTCCTGTGGGTTCCCAGCAGACACGGATAGTTGTGGCATCCCCGTCACCCGCGTCCCCCTCAGCTGGAGCAGGCTCTGGTTTCCCTGCCATCTGGATGCGGGGCCGGGTGGCTGGAGACCATCTGACTTCTCAGCCAAACCCGAGATACCGGAGACCATAGAGGGACTTTTAAAAAATTCATTTCACTGCCTGTAAAGCTCCAGAGAGTGCAGTTCAGTGCTCAGCTCAGCTGGCCAGTCCAGCTCCAGGCAGGATCTACCACAGCGTGGTGTGACCCCATGGCGCTTGGAGCCATCTGGCCCCACAGCCTCAGCCCCACAGCCTCAGCCCCAGCCCAGCACATAGGTGCCTCCTCATCCTCATCAGTCCCCCTCTTCCCGCAGGACCGGGGGCCTCCTGCACACGTTGCTAGAGGCAGGCAAGTGATTTGGGAAATGAGAAATTTGCTTTAAAATGTGATTTCAGCCGTTTCACACCTAGTCAGGATTTTCAGCTAATTTTGCTGAAATTCTTCTAGTTGGAGACATTTTGCTTCAAGTTAGAGGCACAGAATGACCCACGAGAAGTTGGTTGCATCTCTGTGCACTGGGACTCCCAAAGAGCCAGGCTCTTTCCCAATCCCTCGGCTCAGCGCTCCGGACATCAGCCTCTTGGACCATCAGCCTGGACACCCTGGTGATGGCCGTAGCACCTTTTGGGGGACACCCCGGGCTGGCAGGGGGTCTGCTTGCTGGCTCTGCAGGGACACTACAGGGACACTGTGGGGACACTGGGGGGACACATCCTCCGGGGGCTGGGGACTTAC
>NW_010323080.1:3114-8413 GCF_000700745.2 Antrostomus carolinensis | reverse complement strand
GGACAGCGGCCGGGGATCTGATCCGGTTTGCAGATCAGGTGGTGCCAACACTCACAGCACTTTGTGGTTCTGTGAGGCTACTCGCCCTCAGACCTCTCCAGCCTGCTCCACACGCCGTGCTCGCTGGCTTTGCTGGCCGAGTGCTCTTGACAGAGTCCAGCAATCACCGGGATTGCTGCTGCTGCTGCTGCTGCACACATGCATGTTGCACTGCAGCGGGACTCTGGTTACTGCCTCTTGTTTAAAGATTTATTTTAATTTTTTTTTAATTTAAAGCAACGTTGTACTGAAGGGATAGTCCACAGTAGTAAACTGTGGCACTTTGGTGTGCGAGCAGATGACAGACCCCAAGTGAAGGCAATATATGACCAGGTGACTGAGAAGCCTCAAATATTCCCAAGTCCCCTGAGAACTGTGTGGCCCTCAGTTTTGGGGTGGTTTTTTTTGTGGTTTTAATGTTAAAATGACTAAAGTAACGCTGCTGCTTTACACTCTTCCAGTACGCAGCTTGTGTCAGTCATTGCAGAGTGGGCACGTGGCGCACGCTTGGAGGAGAGGTGGACGGGAACACGACGCAGTGAGGATGGCTGGGATGGCGCTGGTTCTCTCTCTTCAGGATAGTCTTCCAAATTTGGTGCAGTCCCACCGATGCTGTCTCTCAGGAGTAGAGCCTGTGATGAACTGCCTTTCAGCTATACTTACATTTTCTCTTGGAAGAGTTGTTTGTTGTGCTTCACTTGGGAACCCTGGAACAAATTAGTGTGGCTGCACTGTGGCAAATTAATGACCCAGCACCCAGTTTAGAGAATGAAATAAAGTAGTCAGGTTGACTTTAGTTTTATAGACACATTGGTCTTTATATGAAAAGTGTATATATATATGTATATTTATGTGTTTAGTGCAAACTATTCACTGGATTGACATTTTTTTATAATTGAGGTTCTGTAATTACGTACTTTCCATGTCTGGAGTGATAGCAGAATAGCTTTAATTAGGACAGAAGGAACAGTATGAAATTTAAATTTTGAAATCTTTGAAGTTGGGATGTTTTCCTCTGCTAGGTTCAGTTTAATCCTTGAAATGCATTACTAGGTTCACTTGTCAAGAATAATTATTTCAGGTTCTCACTTCAAATCAGCTGCGAGAACGTTAATGACAGTATTGCTTGTTAATGCCGGTTTTGTTTCCTGGTTGGCAGGTTGGCTTCGCTCCATCGTGCGGCAGCGCTGCCGCCCCGCGGCGGTCACAGACACGGATCCACCGGCTCTGGGTGCAGATGGGCGGGCGAGGGGAGCTTTTGGAAACGGGGATTCAGAATTTACAGCAACTGTTACCACAGTACAGCGGCTCTGCACCGGATCTCCAGCATTTTCATGGAGTGCCTTAAGGCTGTTTTAATTCTTTATGGGCTTCAACCTAAAAGGCTCTGAGTCATTACAATTAACACTGCTAATGTGGGGTAGATTGTTATGATGTCTTCTTTTGAGGTTCTATATAGTTGTATCACAACAGATGCTGGGTTGTTTTTTTTCTGAATAGCCAATGATATAAGCAAGTTATGAAAAAAAGCTTTATAAACCCGGATTTTGCTTGAATTCTGAGCTGCCTTCTTTTTTTTTTAGCATACTCATAAAGGTCTACATAAATTTGACATAAAAAGTCAAAGAACCCTTAACATTTCAAAGTTTTGGCTGCTTTGTCAGCCTGAGCTTTTGCCATTTAGTTTATCAGTTGTGCCTGCAATTTTATTCCACACCTGTATAGTTACAAAAACAGTTATTCTGTCCTTGCATTCTCCCCCTCCTGGTCTTCCTCCCTCCGTGCAACATTAACTTGGCTCTGTGGCTTTTTCTACAAGTGTGACTGAGATGCTAAGGATTTCCCACCTGCAGGGGCTGTGTCCTCACCTGCCTCTTTCTATTGCATGTTCTCACCTCACAGACGCTGTACTGACATCAAACAGGGAAGGCACAGAGGCCATTTCTGACACCGTCGCTTCCTTACCATCTGATTTCATTTTCCTGTGCCTTTGTTTCTCAGTCCCTTGTTTGGGAAATAAAGAGGAGATGGAGATGTGGGAAGGCTGTTTCCTGTGCTTGGACATTCTGCAGAGTGGGATCATGGGCTGCTAGCACAGTAAAAATAAGGATAACTGAACTTTAGGACGCTGCACATATTTTTGTTCTGTAATTACAGCAGCAAGAGTGACCGAATGTGCAATTCCATTATGTTGTTATTCAAATCTAACTGCAGGTTTCTGTCAGAAAACTGAAGCAACTGCTTGGTTATCTGGATTTTTTTTTATTTTTGCAGGATTAATTTGGAATTAGATAAGATCCAGTGCAAGGTAGCCTGTGAGGAAAGTGTAGAGGGGAGAGAAGAAACATGGATGGCCCCTTGATGCAGCCCACAGTGAAGGCCAAATGAAGAGTTTTATACAGCTGTGTCTTAAATGCTGTGGGGTCTGTGCAGAAGACTGTATCGATGTATTTGTGTTTGAAGAGCAGGTACCTCGAGCAACCTGTATCTCTCACGTTCCATAGAAATGACATTTTGTAGAATGGTCATCAGCTACATGCATATAATACTGCAGGTTAATCATGAGTCATCTCCCAAGCTGGCAGCCAGCCGGGCATGAGCTTAACCCCATGGCAGGAGATCAGTCAGGGAGGGAATCCTTCGCTCCAGGGTTTGGTTTGTCAGGTGAAACTGTGAACCCAAATGTGCTTTCACACACTTCTGTGACGATGTGCAGTATGGTAACTCACGCCAGCACTATTGAACTGTTACCTCCCTGCCCTAAGTAGTACTTCAGCCTGACAATATTCAAACATTCTGCTCTAATTTCATAATATTTTATATATTTGTATTTATATTTAAAATAAATATAGACGCTATTAGCATGTAACTTCTTGGCAATGGCAAGAAAGAGATACTCTGAGGGAATATGCCAAATTTTGTCAATAGGAAACTCGAAACTCGGGTAGAAAAGGTACTGCAGAGCTTAGTAGAGTTGGGCAACAATGAGCAGGGGGTTTGGATGTCATCATTTAGGATATAATGTTTAAATCTTGTGTTATGTTTGTTCTTGAGCTTGGCCTCTTGCTTCTAGTGACCTCTAGTCTTAATATATTAGTTAGGAGATACAAATAGCACAGTGACTCCCCCCTAAGAATTTTTGGCCTATAAAAGAAGATAGCAAGTTGATCTAGAAACAGGTGAGAAGAGCACAAGGCTGGGGTGAGACAAAGGTGTCAAGTACTTTTACTGCTCTAGTTTCTAAGGCTGCAGTGACACCGATAAATACAACAGGGCCAAGGCTTATTTTTCATAGTGCTTGGTTGTTAGCAGGGTCCTTGGCCTGTCAGACTTTCTCCCAGAAAGCATCCAAGTACAGTTTGGGAATAGCATGTGCTGGGGACTGTTCTCACCCTTTGTTGAGAGTGGAATAAAGTGCAGGTATGTGTGGATGTGACCCTGGCCATGCACTGGCTGTTGGAGTCTGAGAATAGTCCATAGCCTCTTTTATCTATAGTAGCAAGTATAGATCTAGATACAGATCTATAGCCTGAGAGAGAGGATCCTTCCCTATGCCCTTCTCTGAATTCAAGGAGCAAAGATCCCTGGTGATTTCAGCATGCCTAGGAGAACAGCTCGTAGGTTTGTGCAGCAGAAGAGCTGCCATCCTAAGCCTGTACCAAGCTTATGTGTGAACCTGCAGCCCGTCCGCTGTCAGCTCTGCGCCTCTTCTTCCCATCTGTATAATGATAGTGACCTCCTATAGAAAAACTTTTGGTCATGAGGTGACAGCAAATGCTCTGAGGTAACTGCCGTCTTCAGTTTCTCCTCAGACTCTGAAGCGCCAGCAGTATAAAAGTCACTATGTAAGAACAAAACAACCTGTTACCAGTGAGGAAGAACTGTTCCCATGCTGGTCAGCTTGGCCATCAGAAAGCATCACAAGAAGCAGGAAGCTGAAGCAAGAGGCTGTGCTGACACTTGGATTGCTTGTCACACAAGATGGTCTTTGCCTCGTCCCTGACAGAGGAGGGAAGTGCTGCGGCAGCAGCCTGGGAAGCCATCCAGAGGGACTGTTATCTGTGCGAGCGCATCCCTGGGAACGCTCGCTGCCTGTGCCCGCTCCTCCTCCACTGCTGCTGCCGCCCAGGATTTCGCAGATGTTCCTCCCAGAGAAGGCAGCTGCAGCTCTCAGCTTCCTGGTTTCCATCTCCCCGGTGGTCTGGCTCCACCCGGCTGTGATGGAGCTGCTGATAGTTCCTCCCTTCCCCAACCCATCCTTTCACAAGGACTGAGCAGTAGTAGTCAGAGGAAGAGGGATTATTTTATGCCTTTTCCCCCCCTTCCTTGTCTCCTGGCTGTGTAGCTGTACCCTTCCCCCTTTTTTCCCCTAGTGTTTCTGATCCCTGTTTCTTAAACAGCATGTAAACAACTGAAAGAAAACTAGAGTGTGCAGATAATCCATATTTACAGTTGGATATGGTCTTCCAGTTTACATAGCAGCCTCAGATGTAAATAAGGGTTGCTTTTTTCCTCCTTGCTTAAGGAAAATGGCCTCATAGAATTTAAAGTGAAGGCAAGGTTTGCATTGGTTTTTACTCTCCTGCTTTTGTTATGATCTTTTCTTCCTTGCAAGGAGGTTTGGATCTCCCCACTTCCAAAGTGAGGACAGTGTAGTTGTGCTGTGCATGCGCATCGGCTTGAAAACGCATTTCATCTGTTTACAAGTTTCAGTTTAAGGACGAAACCCTAAGGCAAGAAAATGCGTCATCTCAGGACCGTTGTGACCCTAGGGTCCGTCCACGCCGCAGATGGGAAATGCGATGGCAGCATGCCTCGGCCTACTGAAAAGTCCTTTTTGTACAGCTCGCTCAGATACACCAGTGGCAGAAGTGAACTGCAGAAAAATCAGTCACTTGCAGAACTTTGCTGGGTTTGGAGTGTGCCGATAGCAGTCCTCACAAAGGTAACACATATTTTTTTCCCTGTCCCTCCCAGAGCAAAAGTTTTAGGTCAGACCTATGACGTCTTCTCAGGTGGCAGAAATGTGTACCAAGCTGGAACACACCAGTAGCTTTGCAACACTACAGACAAAAAAGCCATTAGTACTGGTTGTGCCACTTCCCTTCTATAAAGCATGCTGGGCTGAAGAGCACGAAGCCGTCCACGGCTGAATAGTGAACACAAAGTTGTATTTACCCCGTGGGTCTGCATTTGGCAGCACAGCCTTAATACGGGAATAGTCAGCGCCACACAGTTAGCAATGAATAGGGACAATCTG
>NW_010323080.1:0-3103 GCF_000700745.2 Antrostomus carolinensis | reverse complement strand
AACCGCTGGCTGTTGGGAGAAATTCTCTATGGAGGTGTTTCTAGCTGTGTATATACATGGAAATTACAGAACTCTCTGTTGTTTGCCACCACAGTTTTAAATTTAATTGAATTTCATTTCAGTGTCATTGAAATTTCTTTTGCAAACCTGTCCCTTTGGGGGAACTATGAGTGACAATCTACATTCAGACATCCAGACAGAAATTAGAAATACCCTGCACTTTTATTAGATTATACCCTCCACCTGTACACCAGTTATATGTGAGTTCTGTTCTCTTTTAGACAGTTTATTACCTGCAATTAGCTAATGTATTTTGCAAATTATTTTTTTACTACAAATAATAATGAATGGCAATGACAGTGGGATTTCAGGAAAGATTACCTTTTGAAAAATATATGCGATTCATTTACAGGGAAGCATGTTTTTCCAGGCAGACACAGCTGTGGGGTTACCAGTACAAATGCTTCAAACAAACCTGTCCTTGTGATTCTGTCATTGTATCTGAGATTCAAACCCACTTCCCTACAGAAGAAACCACACAGATTTTCTGTGTCTTTTCATTTCTGAGGTGAGCTGGGAATTTCAACCTTGGAGGCACTTTAAAAAATAGCTAGCTTGCATACGTTCTCCTTGTGCACCTTGCAGCTTGGGGGCACAACCATCACTGTGGCCTCGCTGCCCCCCGGCAGTGCCCAGGACAGCAAGGCACTGTGCAAAGTGGCTTTCGTGCTATGCTGATGTTTCAGGCTGGCAGACTAACATCCCAGCCAGCGGGTAAGATAAACCTAAAATGTATTTTCTGTAAGGGATGGAAAAATTATTGCTCCTAAAGACCTTATGGGCTGTGAAAACTGCTGCTAAGCAGTACAACATGAGCATTACACCCAGGAGTTCGGTGAGCACCGAAGTATAACATAAGTACCAAACCCACTGAGTGCAGCTCTGCAAATAAAGGATTTTTCTGGTTTCTAGCTGAACTGAAAAGTGGTCATGAAGTAACTGGGTGGAACTAGGTTTTCTTTAAAAAAAAAAAAAAAGGTATTAAAATCAGATGGGACTAAGCTATTTTTAGAGAGTTTTTATCTTAAAATACATAGGTCCATAAGCAGGTTTTCTATGAACTTGTATCCTGTGATTGAAGCAGCGTTTGAAGCTTCACCTACAGCTGGCACTCTGCTCTGTAAACTCTGGTATCTGATAAGGGCTCAGTTTGTGTTGAAACCTTTCCTTTAGTTGCAGAATGTAAAGATTTTTTTCTTTTCTCTACTCTACTGCCTGTTTTCACAAATAAAAAAAAAGAAAAAGAAAAAAGGCAATTTAGTTATCTTTGAGCCCTCTGTCGAATTCAGTTGAAATCAGGCAATGAGTTCAAACATTATTAGGAGGGAATGTACACAGACACTCATGCAGCTGCATCGACATGCATGTAGATACAGAAAGATAAATCAAGTCAATCAAGTCAGCTTTGTTTCCACATGGAGGAGTATAAGCATATTTTGTTAAATATTAAAATGCATCACAGTGTACAGAAAAGCAAGAAAGCAAAGTAATTTTTTAAAATCATTTATATCAGTATTTAAACCAGTTCCTTGTTTTCCCATGCGAGTTCCTTTCAAAATTGTCAATTGCTTTTGTCAGACTAAACATACATTTTCTGTTTGCAAATATTTTTCTGTAAAATTGCACTCAGCAGTGGGAAGATTCACTCATTGTTCTCTTGAGATACATGGCAGGACTCTTAATTCATCTAAGAAACTAACATCTAAGCCAACTGCCAATGGTGTCTGGGCTGTGCCCTTACACAAGTGAGTCAGTGGACAAGGGGTTCCCAGCCAAATAAGTGCCTCTGGAAAATAATGTTCGTGGTCTTCAAAATAGAGATAAAGCCACTAACTGTTTTACAGTCAGAGTAAAGCCGTTATTTACCTTTTGGTGTATTGCTGGTTGCTTTTGTTTATTGCTTGTTGCTTTTTGCCTCTTTGTTTGTTGCTGAACTGTTGCTCAGAGAGAAGGTGGAGGATGCTTGAGGCATAGTTTAGTCCCCAAGGGGCTTTGCAATCTAGACTGCTAGATAAAGGGAATAGCAGCTCGAGAAATAACGGTGCCTACAGACTCCTGTCACCGTTCCGCTTACATTGCATCTTTGGGCACATGGTCATGGCTGCGTCCCTCACATTTCAGGGGGGACTATTGCCTTTCTCCTTTCTCTTTCTCCATACGTAGCGTTTTAGGGAGCAAATAAGAGTGAGCACAGATAGCTCAAAAGAGTGGGAAGGATGCTGAGTGCAGCTAGTGAGCACTGGAAAGCAGGGTGGCAAAGAAGCGCGTGCGAGAAAATTTAGCATTTAACTCTCAGTTCTTTGCACATCCCGGATATCTATCAGGTTCTGCTTCCTAGAAGGAAAACAGCACCTTGCTATGAGTCTTGAACAGGCGTTAGGATGGATTTTAGTCAAGATTTTGTGTGGTTAAATCCAATGGTTAATTTCAATTCAGAGGGTAAATACAGTGTTTAAAATGGTATTTCTGCATTTGCTGTATCTGGCGTTTGCACTGAGCGTAAGGTCGGGGGGCTCTATTCTGTCTCCCTTTCAAAGAACAGCAATTCCCACTGAATTTCCCAGCGTCTGTGGCGAAGTGATCAGCCCTTTCAGCTGCGCTTACCAGAGTTGCTCATCTCTTCAGCAAGAGCTCTGGCTGCCCAGGGTGCTGTCAAACCCGTGTGCGTGTAACTGCGTGTGACAGCGGGCGCTGCCCCACTCACGACAGCGAAGTTGTGCGCAGTTAGGCCAGCCGAGGAGGACTGCTTTTAATTGTGCGGGATGGAGCCAAAGCTGTGAAAAAGTGAAATTAAACAGCCCTCCCCTTCTAAACCATTAGGAGGATACAGCAGGCCCTGGCCCTTTCCGTAACGAGGGCCGAGATGTTTCCACAGCCCTGGGCTCGCAGCGAGCTGCTGTAATTAAACCTAGCCCACGCATGAACCTGGCTGGTGAATTTGGGTCGCCTGGAGGACGCGCTACCTCACCCCCGTTATCTCGGGGGGAAGGGAGGCATGAGAAAAAACTTAACCCAGCCTGCCCGACCGCCCGGGGCGGCTCAG
>NW_010323079.1:21763-40041 GCF_000700745.2 Antrostomus carolinensis | reverse complement strand
GGGTTGATCGGTCGTGCTCCGGGGTCCCGCCGTGGCAGGCGGTGGGTAGAGCTGAGGCACGGCTTGCAGTCTCTCCCTTCTTCCCGCTCCGCAGTTTACTCTTTTTTTCTTTAAGCCCTCCACCCACACACACACTCCTTTCCCTTATTTTTCTTTTTTGCTGCGAATAAAACAGATAAATCCCTCAGTTCTGTGTTTAGCCAACTCTCCCTGGAAGCTCTGGAGAGTTCATGAATACGCACAGAGGAGAGCCTTTCCCGGGGAGGCTGCCTCAATAAGAAGCTGATTGAGCTGTGCCTGCAGCAGGGCTTTTCTCCAGGGGGAAAAGTTGGGCACCAGAACTGAGCAGCTTTGTGTCCCCGACTTCACGGAGGGTTCGCCAGCCTCCCTGAGGAGGAAGAGAGCCCAGAGGCATTCTCCATGCTCAGGGGTGTTAGTAGGTCCAGCCAGGCAGGATCCTCATCTCTAACAGCAGCTAATGTCAGATGTTTGTCTAGAAGATGGAAAGAGAATCGTGTACCTGGCACATGTAAGGTAACCTTCCTGTTTTATACTGGCTTGTGTAGAAATTGACTTTTCCTGCCTAAAAACCCTGGGTCACTTAGGTAAGGGCATTACATTGCTTAGCAACAGTCCCAATTGTAGCCCAATTCCATGTGGTCTTGAAAGACATGTCAGCAGAACATGTCCTGGAGAGTCCTGAAGAAAATGAACTATTTCATATTCTTTCCTATTTGGTGATGTGATGACCAAACCAAAAGAGTGGGGCTGGTTTTGGAAAGCACTTGAGAAGGGTGGGAGCTGAGCATAAGTGAAAACCTCTGGGACAGAGGGAGTTAAGAGGAAAGTGGCAGGTCCCTTGGGCATGTGTAGGACCTTGCATCTGCCTTACTGCTGCATCCTGTGTCGCTTGCACTTTTGTGTGCAAGCACAGCAGCGTGCTGGTTAGTAACCTTAGCTTATGCAATTATTAGGATGGTATTTTGACAGCTGAGCTGAGTCTGTTAGGGTTTAATGTAATATACAAGTAAATAAGTTCCTTTAAAATAAGGCTGATGCATGCCCTCTTCTGTGGCTGCAAAGACATGACTCAAGTTAGTGGGATGAGGACTTGTGTATTGGAAGAGAAGTAATTTTGCAATTAAAATGACAGAATAAACACACAGACTTTTTGCTCATGAAGCCACATGCTGATACACAAAATCTGCTACCCTAAAAGCTCAATATTTTAAAACAATTTTCCCATTAAAATTTGGGTGAGCTTTTGAAAGTAGCTTTCTGTTCTTACCAGTAAAACTTTACTCAGGAACAATATTTTTCCCTCTTCCTCTCCAACAACCTTGTGAAGTGTTGATAAAGATATTATCCACAGCATCAGCTTCCTCTGATTGCTCTTTTAGGCTGTGTGTCTAGATGGAAACCTAGCAACACAATAACTGTATTGAAGGGACATGTTTCAATAGCTGCACTTCTTTTATCACAGTGGATGCATCTTCAGAGATTAGACTCATCAAGCCAGTCTCTTTACCCCCTTGGAGCCTTATAATTTGATTCCCTAAGCCTGGAATAAAATGGTCCTGAGCTAGTGAAGAAGACAACAAAGATGGAATGGAAATGCTTAATGTGGTAAAAGATCCATTCCTCCTTTCTTCCTGCTGCACCTATGAGTACCTGCTGTATTCCCATGGGGAAAATACTCTGCTGTGGAGAGAGAATGCTCATCTAATAGAAAAAATTATTCAAGGAGAAACTAGCCATCAGGGTTTGTGACTGTTTCACCTGGACACACATGAGGAAAAGCTAAGGGACAGATGGCCCAGAGCAATATGTAACAGTATAACTAACATGTGAGAACCAGACTGGCATTTGGGAAGTAGCATCAGCGTCGTTCCAGTCGCCCACTGTGGTGAAGATTGTGATTCAGTTTCTGCAGCGTACAGGGCCAAATTAATCCTCAGGGGTGAAAAAAACCCAACACCTGAAGTCACTGGTGCTCTGTCTAGATTGACCTCGCTGGCTGTATTCTGTATTCTTAGCTGTATTGCAAATACCCTTATCATTCATACTGTCTCTTTACAACAGTGGAGTAAGGCACTGTTATAGGGAGTCAAGGTGACAATATCTGACTGTCTCTGTGTCATTTGGGGGCACAGAAATGAGGGGCTTCACATTGGTGAAGTATCTGTGAGTTTTTGAGTGTTTGGGGAGAATGCTTTTGCTAGGTGCTAAAAATTCTCTCAGTACCTAGTATGTTCTTGGCCATGCCTCCAAAGATCTTGTACTTTTTCAGTGTTAATGAATTAAACATCACAAATGCCTTTGTCAGGCCAAAAGTAAAAGTGGTTAAGTTACAGGAGAACTTTGACCACTTCCGTATCTGTCATTTCCGAGCTGTCAATGAGGAGTGTTTTTAACAAGCTCTATTGTGCAGGAGTTTATGGGGGTAGCTGTGATGTGTGTATATGGAACAGTATAGCGTGAGAGTGATAGGATGTGTGCATTTCAGTACAGCACTAGGGGAGGTTATGAATACAGTGTTAACATTTTACATCCAAAAAAACAGAGCCCATCTGAAATCCTCTTGTGATGCCAGTGCTCTGAGATAAGTGCTGCTTATACAAAGACCTGCCTCTTGGGTACAAGTACTTAGTATGGAAGCTTGACTGAAACTGGAGAGGGATAGGAGTTCATACCCTGACAGCGTATGGAAAATCTGGATAAGCTGTCATTTTGAGTTCTGAAGTTTGAACAAGTCCTGCTGTGAGTCCCAGGGTCTCTGGGTGATGCTGTCATGGTCTCTGTGTGTGCCAACATGCACTAAATCCTGGCAAGACTCTCTTTAACACGAAGCATTTAGCATACTGTTGGTTTAATCCTCTAATCTTATCAAGCACTGACATAAATGAGAATTGAACAGATTAATTCATTCTGAAAAATCAAACCCCGTTATATTTCTCAACGTAGTGCACAAGATTTCTCCTTTCACTTACCTGCTTGGCTGATTTTTTTAACCATTCTTTGTTTAAAATTTTCTGACTATAGTTTTGGGCTCAGTGGTGAAAGGTTACCGGCTCAACCGGGATGGAGTTTGTCTGCTGTTTAAGTAGCCTCAGGGGATTTCGGGCTCAGAGCCAGCAGTGTGAGGCTTGGCTACTGGAAGTTGCCAGGTTGGCAGAGAAAGGAGTTGCTGGTAAGCGTGGGTACTTGTTACCTCCTTGGTGACAAGCAGTCCTGTTTAATTTTTGTTCCTTTAGTGCCAGTCAAGAGGAGTGGAACATGTCCTTTGCCTTCCTCCTTTCCACACACCTCCCTGTTTCTCTCTCTATAGAGAGATAAAGCAATCCTCACGAGGTGTGTGTGTGAGCTGCCATTCGGCTCTATGAATGTGTGGCCAGGGGCAGGGGAATGTGTTTCCAGACCTTGTGATGAAGCTGAACAATGAAATATTAGTTTTTAGCATTCCCTTATGTCTCCCCTGTGATACCACAGAACAGGCTATCTCTTTAAATGATTGATTTCACACAGATTTACTTGAGTTCATTCATCTTGATGCAGCTTTACCAGGGTGAATTTTCTCTGAGGTCTAGCCTTACTGATGTCTCTTCTAAGGGCTGGATCCTGCCTCCTTTCCTCTTGCAGAGGAGAACCTTATTTCATGAATAGCTCTGCTGCATTCAGTGAGACTGTTGAAAGTGCTGTGGTGCCTGTGACTCAGACTAATGCAAGTCAATTTAAAGGACAGATTAAGTGCTGTGTGAGTATGGATTGCAGTGTCTGGCTCTCAATGAATAATTCAGGAACATGGAGGAGACAGTGTAAGAGTTAAGTGCTTAATCCAGCTCTAGGTGAAGTCAGCAAGAGACTTTCCATTGACCCAAGTCCAGAATATGTTTCAGTATGGGCTTAACTGCGAGTTGTAAATTGTACCATTGCTGACTGTGTGCTTCAGGCATGAGCTACAAGAACTGTCTGAATTAGCACCCAGTAGAATATTATTTACGACCCTCTTGCCTGTCATACTGCCATTAACTGTCCTCTGCAGCACTGTGAGAGAAGTTTTCTGAGGTCTCGGCACTGCAATTGGGTCACGCTTTTATAGTATAGAAATCAAGAAGAGATTAATAACTGGAGTGACACACCATTAACAGGAGAAAATACAAACACAAAGTTTGGCAAAACAAGCTTCAAAGGTTTAATTTTGGTTGCTTAGAGCTGATGCCCTCCTTTTGCAAGAATACGGCACTTGCATGTCGTACGGATTTCACCAGAACTGGATATTCAGCACTTCACAGACTTCAGGAATCCCCTCGTGTCCATTCCTGCCAGTGGCTCAGTGCAATCTACCTTCATGGTGGTGAATTAAACTACCAGGCACTGGAACTATTCCTGGGACACCCATTGTGGTGGGGATGGCAGAGCAGGTATCTTCTGCTGATGGGAAGCAGAGGATACTCTACAACCACAGCTCTTGTGTTGTGCTGTGGGTCTGCAGTAACGGAGGGAATCCTGTCCTTCCAGCTGGCCCAGAGGGATTTGCTTTCCCATTATGGTCCTGTTCAGTACTAGTCATAAGCAGTGCTGATTTTGTGATGGTAGCAGCGTCATTGACTTGGAGGGGCAGAGCATCTCTTCTTCTTGTAACTCTGGAAGTGTAAAACTTCCAGTGAAAGCTGTGCCCTTGCTCTCAGCCTGCAGATCCTGGCAGCGCAGCAGGCATTACAAGCATGCCCATTGCAGAGCAGAGCACCCCCAACATGGACTGTCTCCTGCACTGAAATTATGGCTGCACAGATACCTGACCTTTTTTTCCTGATTTGAGTTATCTCTGCTTGTTGGGAGAAGACATTTGGAGAACAAGGCTGGGATACTTTCCCTGCCATCTGCCTTAAGGCAGCAGACTTGAAAGTTGGCACAGTTAATTCCTGATCTTTGCCAAGCTCTGTTAATAGAGAACGACTCCTCCTGAAGAGAAGGCAGTTCATGTTACATAAATAGTGGAGGAGGGGGAGAGGCCAGTGTGTTTGCGGGGGGGTGAAAGACATACTGGCAGTCGTCTGGGTCTTAAAATGCTTCTGGTCTTGATTCTCTGCTTCTTTATGGGGGAGAGTCAGGTGTGAGAATCATTTATTTTCTGCCTGGACTTCAGGGTGTGGATGCTATTGCTTCTGGGGCCTGGTTCCACAGCTGCGATCTCGCCTGCTCTGTGTAAATGCAGTCACATCAGTGAAGTAACTTTGGATTTGTTACTGGGAATGTGAGCCCAGGATCCACCTACTAAGATGACTACATGGATGAGCTTGTATCAGCTTCAAGACATCCTGTCTGATGCTGACACAGATTTTCTTCCCGTTTCTACTTTTGTGTAGCAGAAATTTCTTTGACTCAACACAAAGTAGGGTTCTGGGAGATCTCTAGTTTCACTCTGAGCTCACTTGGCTGTATGATGTTGGGCTAGCATCTCTGTTTCTTCATCTATATATGGTGATATATATTTAATAAATAATAATAATGCCCTACATTAAATCAGCCCTTTCATTTCCAGGACTATTTGAGTCAATACATCATTTTTTTTCAGTCTGTCTACAAAAATGTATCATAGGAGCTTTGTTTTCACCTGCCTTCCCACGTTCTTAAAGGATCTGTGTGTTTGCAGACCAATAGCAGAGAAGGAATTCCTGTGTTAGCATAACCAGGTCTCTGCTGGGTATTAACTTCTTTATGATACTGAGCATGGAGGAGCTGGGGCATCTGGAATTCAAAGCAGAGGATTGGAAAGAGTTGTGTCCTATTGTTGCTCTGCCACAAATCTTGTGATTTTGTGCAGATCTGGAAGGTTGCTATAGCAAAGATAACTCTGGGGTTTGTATGCTTCAGTTTCTGGGCACCCAGTTTGTGGCACTGTTAACTGGAGTTGTAGGTAGCGCTGCTGCTCCCCAGATGGCAACTAAAACTTAACATTAGTTGTAACTTGTTTGGTCTGTATTTAGCATCTGTTAAAGTCAGCAAAAGTAATGGCTGAATCCCAGCAGAGCTGGAGCTAGACTGTGGAGCCTTGCTCTAATTCATTTGCAAATTTGCATATAATTTCACCTATTTCCCTAGAGAAATAAGAGAACTGGATCTGATAGGTGTTTGCAGAGGGTTTATGCAGTCACTGATAGAAGTTGATATGATGCACAAATGCAAAGGGCTCTTTGCTGCTATATGTTGACTTGTTTCTTGGCTGTTTTACACTCAGGAGCTGAGAATGAATTGCTTTTGAGTGCTGTATTAAGGTCTGTGGAGACAATATGAGGGAAAAAAAAAATCGTAATCCTTTCTACTGCTTCTGTTACTGCTGAACATGCAGCACACTGGATTCCTTGAGTCAAATAATTTGTCTTTTTGTTCCTCCTTTCAACAAGGCAAATTAATTCCTAAAGAAGATGGGGCTGCAAACTTAGATTGAACTAGAGCCCAACGAGGCATTTTAAACATGTCTGAGAAAAGCCCAAAGCAACCCTGGCTCCTGCTTGTAAATCAAACCTGGCCAAATCTTCTGTGTTCGCATTTCCTCCACCTCTCTCCTCACACCCCCTCCCACTTGCTCTCCAGCTGACAACTCATGCGCCAAGTTTAATCTCCAAGCCAATTTTTATGGCTGAGTTGAAATGGAAAGGTGAACAGGCCCACAAGAGCATGAAAGTGACTCAATAAAAAAGTGGGCTCCGTTTAAACTGAGGGCTGTGGGTCCTGGACAATATAGACAACAGCTTGTTTTGAAAGCTTAATTTATTTTGCTGGAAAGCTTGGGCTAGTTCATGAACCATGCAGAAAGCTGTTCCTTCTGGTGCTTCCTGCCAACACTTGCAATTTCCAAACTCCAGGCCCAGGCGTCCCAAGCTGTGGTTCTTCAAGACCTGTCAGTGCCTTGGACTTGCCTGAGTGTCAAATCTTTTAAATGGAGTGTCTCCAAATCTGAATCTGCAGAGTTCATAGCACAGGTTTCTGTGTAAGTGGTACAATAAAGCATTTGACCTTATTTAGATTCTAGTAACAGAGATCTATCCTGTAAGTAGCAGAGACATATTAAGACAGTGATGACATTTGCTTTACAGACCTCTTGCTGTTTCTTGTATTTCTTCTGTATTTCTGATGTGTTGTGGGAGAGATCATTCCTCCTGGATCCAAATCTTGGCACACATGCAGCCAAATTCGTTTCTGCACCTACACCACCTGCCTGCATTCCCATCTATTCAGTTACGTTGCAGCTCCTGGTACTGTTTGCATTTCCATTCCTCTGGCTGATTTGGGGACTGCCTGCAGTGAGTTTGCTCCATTACTCAGCCAACTGGGCCTGGTTTCCAGAGGGCCAGACACAGTTCCACTTCAGCATAGGGCAGTGGAGTGAGTCCCGTTGAAAATCAATGTACAAATATATGTTCAAGAATAGCCTGTGTTTGCTTGTGGAGGGGAATCCCAGGAGGCTTTGGGACAAGGCCTCTTGTGAAAGGATGGAAGATGAGGTCTCAGACTCTAGAATATGAGAGCAATTCAGAAAATGATGTGACTTGCCCCACGAAAGCTAGAAAAACTAATAGCAGAGCCATGAATATTCCCTTTGGTTTTGTTTGTGTTTTAACTGCAGGACCGAGTGCACAAGTAGTGTCTCAGCCTGTGAATGCCTGGCAGGGAAGTGTGGGATGCAGTAAGGAACTGGAAACCATTGCCTGAAGTGCTCTGATCCTTTGGCAGAGGGCAGTCCCTTGGTATCCTTTGGGTTGGATGATTGCCATTCATGAGCTCCTGAGCTTGTGCAGCTCCCATGGCTGATCATCTCTGAATCTCTGGTGGTAGAAGGGGACTAGGGATAAGGGTGGTGTCTGCATCTTACTGAACTGTTCCTTTGCTGGGCTTAGATCACACTCCTCCAGCTCTGTGCTGGGAGAGAGAAGGGGTGCTGCTGCTGTCTCAGCTCAGTCCTGGTGGCCTGAATCTGTATCCTATAGACATGGCTTCACTGGCAGCTTCTGGGAGCTGCCACCAGCAACACTTCCCTCCCTTGCACAGGGACTAACAGGAACCAGCTCTTAGGGGGCTCTTGTCTGTATTAAGAAGCATCCTGGACTCTCCCTGAGATTAATGTCATTAAAGCCTGTTTGTTTAATTTTGAGACCCTGCCCCACCCTCTGCTAACAGTCTGCAGGACTGTGCTCATTGGACTGTGCTACCATTTAATGTGAGTTTCTGCATGGTTGGTGCAGCTGGCAGTAAGCTTCCTTCAAGTCCTTGTACTGGCAGGGGATCTGCTGACATGCTGTTGGGGCACTGAGGCATCTTGTCTCCACATCCTCCCCTTCCCCTCAGGAAGTTTTCCTTCTGTTCTGAAAAACCTTGTGTTCACCCAGGTCCTGCTCTGGAGCAGTCAGCTGTGGCACTAGAGGCTTTCCAGCCTCTGGGTTTTACACCTCTGCTTCCATATTTCTCACTGATCCTGGGAAGATGAAAAAGCAGTGCTAATTAATCTAATTCCAGAAGCAGCAGGTTTTCACAGGAGGAGAGCAGCTAGCTGCATATATTTCAGAGAGAGAGAAGTTTGGGAGACAAGACAGACATACCTGCTCAGATCCCACTTTATAGGCTGCTGAGAGCCAGCTAGCTACAAGCTACTTGGTGAGTGCCTGCTGATCCAGTAGTAGGTTTTCCATGGGTGACAACAGCATAGTTTGCTGTAGTTATTCCCACCCAGACTGTCAGGATGAATTCTCTGCAAAATTCAGGCCCTCACATTCTCAGAAATGACAGGCCATGTCTACACCACAGATGAGCTCAGCTCAGTGCATGGAGCTAGAATGGTGCATGAATGACCTTGAGGATGTCTTCTGCTCCCTCACTTATGAGAGGACTACAGCATCACCCATTCCTCTTTCATTCTGGTATGTGGAAAGCCCTGCTGAAGAATTGAGTATGACTGAAATGCCATGAAAGTGGTGTCCCCACCACATATTGCAGTCCTTGCAGCCTTCCTGTTGTGAATCTGGTATTTTCTGATACCAGTAAATTATTGCATCAAAAAGGCAAGACCTTTAGATCCCTGAGAGCAAGGCTTGGTAGCATCTGGAGTGAGACACTGACCCATGCAACTCCGACACATGCAGATGGGACTTTCTACCTATACCTCTTTTTCCTGCAAGGAAGTAGAGCTGATTGAATACAGACACTTCAGGTAAAGGGGAGTACTTGCAACATTTTCTTTTAACCTTAATTTTACTTTTTATGTTCAAGTGGCAAGAAGTGAAGGTGAAATAGCTGCCTGTGCTGTGGTTGGTGGGAAGGACTGGCAGCATAGGTCAGCATTCCTGTGTTACCTTTCATATTGCTGCCCACAGAACCACAGCCTGTAAAGTCCCATCAGCACAAACTGCCGCTTAGGCTGCTGGCAGGAAAGCGGCTGACGTGCACGGTGAGGAAGAAATTGCCTTCCTCCTTCTCAGTAATGAACTAGCAGCTTATGGGGAGACTCTGGAGAGGGGCCTTTAGGAGAGGGTGTTTTGATTAGTCCCAGAAGCACAGTGTGCACACAAGCAGGCTATAGCTGGGCGGCTGCAGATGGAGGAGGGTGCACAGCCAGCCCTTGTCTTCATACTTCCTCCTGCTGCAAGGAGCAGGTGTGGGGAGCAGGGGCAGAGCTGGGAATCATGCAGCTGAGCATAGAGTGGTATCAGTGCCCATGCTGACGTAAACTGGGGAGCCTGAGCACAGGGTGGAATAATAAATGACTGGCAGGCACTAACAGCAGGACTCAGTTTTCCTTTTCAGTGTGATAGTGGTGTGGGAAGCTTGAGTTTATCTATGAAAGAGCAGCACACAAGCTTTGGGGATGGCAGTTTAGTCCAAGGAATTGGTGAATCCTCTCTGTGGTCTGAGATTCCTTCCTGGAGTGAGTGACAGTTCTTGGGATCATAATACAAGGCCCTGGTTTGTGGCAGCCATCTGTATTTAATGATCTGTAAAGGCTTTGCTGTGAACACAGGTACTCAGGGGTAAACACTGGAGTGTGGAAATCCACACACTTTTAACAAGCTTGTTATCTTGGGCCCTGGGTAGGTGGGATCCGGGGTGCTTTTGAAGTCTGTGTCAAGACACCCAGAGGTACACAGCTGATCCAGAAGCCAATCCTTCATTGAGCAGCAAATGGTTGGGGCTCAGACAAAATCTAAGTAATATTTGTAGTGGTTAGGTAAGTCATTTCTGAAGCAGAGACGCAAGCTTGCTTGGCATCTGTGTGCAGGAACCTGCAAGTACCACATGCCTGAGTGACAGTGGGGCCTTGTCATTAACACAAGCAAGTAACTCAAGTGGTAAACATGGCACAAGGCTGCAAGGCATGTTTTGTGAGATGAAGCTGTCTTCTAACACCTACAATCATTAGTTACAGTAACCAGGAGCAAATTATTTTATCGGGAAATGAACTTTCTTTGTCAATGACACGCATGTTAGCAAAGTTCTTGTGTAGGTTTACCTCTGCAGCAATCCTGGGATGGCAGGGCACCAAACATGCATGGTTTGATTCCAGCAAATCCTGGTGACCTTTCTCTTTGAGAAGTGCCAATTTCAGTACTTTGAAGCAAGTATTCCCCTTTCTCCAGTATGTTTCTTGTCCACATGGCCAACTTAGAGGCAAAGAGAGATGAGGGAAGTGATGGTCCTTGTGCTCTCTGGCACTGTTAAGCCTTTCTGAGGTATCCCAGGTACTGGCATGCATGTCACTGGTTAGCATAGTGTGTGAAATCAGCTCTCGTTGTGGGGGCTGGATGTCCCTCGCCAGCACAGAGGTTACACTGCACAATGATGGTTACGCTTGAAGTTAGAGCTCAAATTATGCTCTGAGAACAAAGCAGAGTTTGCAGTTTGTTGCACACAGCCCCCATCTGTGCTGTTCTGTACACTCTAAGAAATTGAGTATCTCATGTGTCAAACTAGGCACCCAAAGTAAGTGTCTGTTTTTTCCTTCTGAGCTCCTGCATCTGTCAGATGTGGACTATACCACCCCCTCGTTCTCAGAGATGCTAGGAGAAGATTCAGCTCAGCCCTGTTTGTTCAGCCCTCAGACTCTGTCGTGACAGGCAGTGTTGAAAAGCTCATGAGGAAATTAATAATTCTGCCTCTGAGCCAGGCGTGAGCAGTGTGCAGGAAATGAGGCGTGAGACCACACGCCAAACAACGAGGAGAGAACAAGGTAGCAAATAGCTGCTGGGTTTGGGGAGCATCATCCATCGCATGCGCTGGTGGAGGCCAGAGTCCTTCCTTGCCTTTGCACACCGGGCTTGGAAACAAAACTGCAAAGCATTTACAGAAGGGGGGCAAACGAAGGATGCTGTGCCAGCCCTGAATTTGACATTTCCTGACTGGTGAGTGCTTGACTTTGCAGCTAATCTTTTCACACCGTTTTTGGCATGCAATTATGAGTAGATCTAATCAGTGTTTGTCAGACACCTGGAATAGCAGGCAGATGCAGGCAGGAGATCCTCAGTGTCGTAGGCTGAGAGTGCGCCAACCAGCCTTTGTCAATTCTGAAAGCAGGCTGATAGATCATAGAATTGTTTAGTTTGGAAGAGACCTTTAAGATTACAGAGTCTGACTGGTTCCTTCTGTTTCCCGCTGCTCTTATCTTTTGCAGGGTATGAATACAGTGTATATATATATATGTACATATATAAATGTATATATACAGTCCCTGTAAGAGGAAAGAAGGGTAGGACAGTCAGTCTGCACTGGGAAAGGGCAACAGACAGCTTACTCCATGCTCTCAGTTACAGCTGTGTTGATAAAGGGAGAGCAGGGACCTGAGAAAGCCCTTCTTGGTGGTTTTTTAAAATGAATACTTCTAGACTAGTCTCAGTGACTGAAGGGCAATGCACAACTCTGGTCCTGAGTCTCGGTGTCACCATGGAGCCCTGCTTTAGAGTGGGTATATATTAATGATGCCCTACAGTTGTTTTCCATGGCCAGAGCTGTGTACAGTGTTCTTCAGCATAACAGGGCCTGGGAGGCACTGTGTCCATCCCTGCTATCAACTCTGCATCATTATAGAGAGGTGGCTTTTTGCTAGATGCTCTCAGGATGATTTTGCAAGCCAAAGGCCATTTCTCTCCCTCTTAGAGGAACTTTATATAGCTAACAAAGGGGCCTTGCCTTTGGTAGAAACTCCAGCAGTTTTCAAGAATACAAATAGGACCACAAAACTGCTAGCTCTGCACTGAAAGCTTTGCCCATGGGAGAAACCAATGTGAAGTTTAATTATTTTGTTGATAGGAATCTCTCATATTACAGAAATTGTCTTTCCCTCCCCTTCTAGCCTTGTGCTTGCTGTCCTTTTTTCTTTCTAGCTTGCTGATGCATAAGGCTTCCTTTTTCTGTAAGAAGGAACAACTGAGTAATTGAAATGGAACACTAGTGAGGATTTTTTAATCTGAAAGTCAGCATTAATTAGTCAGGTCAGGTGTAATTAGCTTCCTCATCTGTCACTGCCTCTCCCCAACTTGTCAATGACTTTCTTCTATCCTAGATTTCACTGAAAAAGAACTTTGTCACGTTGGAGCTGCATGGGTGTTTTTCCTGGTTGGGGTGCAAGTGAGTGACAATCCCTGCAGGGCTGTTGGGATCTGAGCTGGATCCCACCTGCTGCAGTCAAAACTCTTTCTGATCTTAAGGTCTCCCAGGTCCTTCTGTCCCTTCTTTTCTGCTGTGTGTCAGGCTCAAGGGCATCATAATTATTCCTTTTCTGTGCTCCATAGGTCTGCAGTGCTTTAAATGCTTAATTCATTACTTTGATCAGACTGGTAAGTTGCAGCAAGACATGGAGGATGCCCAAGTTAAATTGCTGAACAGGGGTGCAAATATCAAGGGGCTTGGAGGCCCAGTCTGCCAGTCACTGGTTCATCTGTGACAGTCATCTAGGTAGGAAAGGGGGGAACCTCTTCCATTGGGCTCTGGTAGCATTCATGGCCGTAGTGCTGAGGTTCAGCTGCAGGTTGTCTGGAATGCAAGGGCTGGTGGGGGGTGGCTCAGATCTGATGTGAGACAACCCCTGTGCTCCTCTGGATGGAAGTGCCCATTGGCACCAGAAAAATAGCCTTGGCAAGGAGACCTTCCTTGTTTTCCTCCTAGTTATTGGAGGGAAAACAACCCTCAAGTAGAATTCAAGCAGAAGAAATGCATTTCACTCCTGTTCTGGCTGATTTCAGGGTTTATCTCCCATGCCGATTCAGTTTGCTGTGTTTTGGGTTGGATCAGCTTTCATCCTGACCCAGGCAGGATCTGACAAAGGCCGTAAAGCCAGACGAGTCCCAAGGGCAATGCTAAGTGAGCTGTGTCTGGCTCTGCAGCCAAATCATGTGGTAAACTGTTTTTTGAAGGGAGTTCAGAGCTGTGGTGAAACTAGGGCAGGATGCACGCACACGCTTACCCCGCATGCAGAGGAAGGCTGTCACCATCAGGGACAGCACAGCCCAAGTGCTTCCCTCCCTGCCATTGCCCTTCTGCCTGGAGCAAATGTGGATCTTTCCATGACTCGGTTCTCATGTGAGTACATAAAATCTTGGGGCTTTTTCAGCATTTGCTGTGCTGGGGTTTACACCAGCATCAGAATTTATACCAGTCTTTAGCTAGTTGGTAGAATTCCTTGGCCTTCATACCTCTTGGGTGCCCATCTGTTACAAGATGGGTTTTGCAGTCACCATGAGAGTGAGTTGGAAAGCCAAAGAGAGATGCCTGAGGTATGATCCCTTCCTTGAGCTGAGGATTTAGCTCTTGCTTAAAAAAGAAGATGGTATGATCCTTTTCCTACTGGCTTATTACTATCTCAGTCTCTCTCATTTCCCTTTCTTGTCATGTGCAGGCTCTTCTGTTTCAGGATTAGAATCTTTTCCCTCCCTCTTCTCAGTAGCTCAATAAATGGGAAATTATTATGGCTCTTTGTCTCTCTTTCTAAAGAGAGAATACATATGCTTGATCAGATCGTTCAGTAACTCCAATCTGATGAAGGAGAGCCTAGGCCAATGGGAGAAAGGGCAGCTGGGGTAGAGTGGAGGTATCTGCATGTACATACCCAACTTGCCCAGGTGGGATGAGTGAAGTTTGCTCCTGCTTTCATGTAACAGCAATCTGCACTGCTGATCTGAGCTGAAGCTCTAGTTTGGTTGTCTCTTAGAGGCAGAAGGGTGATGGTACTTGTCAGCTGAGGGATGAGTGGGAGTTACACACTGGCCAAGGGCTTGCATGTGCTGAAGATGTGTGTCCTCAAAGGTGAGCGGTGCGGGGGTGACCTGTGCTGTGTTTGGGGGGGCTGGCATGCTAGCAGGCTGTGGACACGTAGGAGGATGTCACTGTTCTCCACTGCTTTGTCAGCATTGGTGGGATTATGGCTGCTCTGTGGGGAGAATTTGGGAGTGTAGAGTGTGGGAGAGAAGGCAAGACTGTGGTAAGGAGCAGCTGGGAGAGGATTTACACACAGATTCAGGGATTTGGGAAAGCCTTCTCCCTGTCATGATGCAAGTAAGGCTCTTTGTAAGCAACAACAGAAGAGCACATGGGTACGTGTGCCCGTGAAGTTGAGGTAGGGGTGCACCTGAGTGCCAGTAGATCTCTTGGACAGTGTTGCTCATATGCTCTTGGGTTGCCCTGATGAATGGCTGTTCAGGGAAGCTTTCAGATGCTCCTGGCTGTTTAGGATTATGCATCCTGAATATTAAAGAAATCTTAATGGAGACTAAAACCAGTTAGATTTCTCCTACCCATTCCAGAGAGTGGAAAAGAACCCTCTTTGCTTTGTTCTTGCTGTCTAGCAGCCCTACATGTGAAAGGAGAAAAACACGGCAGAGTTTTGTAAGCCGCCCTCTCCTCACCCTGTTTCTTAGCCTCCTGAGAATATGGAGGTCTGGCAGGAGAGGGACTGTGGCCATCTGCCATCAGTGGTGCCCATCTGTTTGTGCACTGCAGAGCAGGAGGAGGATTCAGCACAGGCTTACACATGCCCTCCTGCATAGCTCTCTGCAGCCTGCCTGAGGTGGGTGAGCCAGCTGCCTGAGCCTACCCATGGTGAGGGGGTGGGAGAGTCCCTGCTCTGGCACTGACAGGAAGGGTGGGATGTTTTGAGACATTATCAGTTGCAGATTAAAGCCACTGATCAATGGTTGTTCTTTCTTTAGTGTAGGCAGGAGCAGGGAGGCTGGAGCTCAGAGGTTCCCTGTTCTCCACAGGCTCTGCAGCGCTGGGAGCCCTCTGCCCAGCCTGCCAGCACAGATGCTATCCAGGCCACAGAGAATCCCGTGGGAGCTGCTGTGGGCAGCAAACAAAGCCACAGGCATCACCCAGGCTGACCAGAGCCAGGGAGATTGCTGTAACCCTTGCTCCTTTGCACATCCCTCTTCTGCCAGGGAGCATTTCTGCTCCATTGCTTTTCCTCTCCATCCAAGTTCGGGCAGCTCCCAAGTCTTCTGAGGACCTAAAGTTAAGGGGTGCTGGCAATTCATCTTTTTTTAGTGCTGTTAAAATAGAACCACTGGTTAGGAGCAAAGCTGGTAAATTGCTTCTGGCCTGTGTGTAAATTGCTTGCAACTGTCAGGGTCAAGCAAGGAACTGAGTCTGTTCATTCACTCAGTGAGGAGGGGCTGCAGCCTTTGCTGCCCAGAGCTGGGAAAGGGACTGGCACTTTCTGTGCTTTGCTCTCAGGGACCAGCACCTGTGGCCTCCTGGCTTGGGAGGCTGCCAGGAGACACCCTGGGGGGGGCACATGGAAAAGTCTAAAAGTCTAAGAACACGTGCGTGCTGGCAGCCCCTGTGAAGGAGAGCACCTCCCAGGGAGTCTCCCTTTCTTTCCTGCCCAAGTGTGGGAGAGTTTCCTCCTTCTCATTCCCTGGGGGCAGCAAGTGCTTTTGCTTCCTCGTTACTCCATAGCAACTGGGAAAACCTGTTCCATAAACAATATCCCACAGGGGTAGAAGGAAAGCGGGTGGTTGTTCAGGCCTTTCCTTTCCCGTAGTGGACAGCCCTTCAGGGACTAGAGCACGGTTACAGCGAGTTCTCTGTGGGGACTGGTGTGTGTACGTGTGTGTCTGCAGGTGTGGGTGCATGTGCCTCTGGTTCTGTGTGCACACACACAAACTCTTTGTTGGAAAGAGGAGTACAGCTCTAAATAGCTGGGGGGAAATCTATTGTCAGTTTTAAGGAGAGGGAGATAGGGTCCCTTGCATTTTTCAGCTGGTAGCATGAACTGTTCCTGGAGATGAGAACCAGGTTAGCTAATTAAATGTTCCTGCTGGTGCAGCCTGAGCAGCGTAGTGTGATCCCCTGCCATCTCTGCCTGGAGTTCCTGGAGCCACGCAGAGCCCTCTCCTGCCAGAGCACTGAGCTCTGGGATCATGGTTTGAACTTTTTGCCTCTCTGGTTCCTCTGTCAGGCAGGGTGTGGGATATCCCATGGTGAGGCTGTTCTTTCAGTCGCTGTAGCACATCTGTGGGGTTTGAAAGGAATCACGTTTTGGTGCTGAGGTTGCAGGGCTGGAGTGTTCCCCCCACCCAGGCTCTGCTGCTGAGACCCTTCAGCAACTGCTATGGATTCATGGCTGCGCCTGGTGACACGTGTTGCTGATCCTTGCTGACTGCTTTTCTCTACTTCTTTGTGCAGGTGCTGGACATGGACACAGAGGATGACCCCTTGTTACAGGATGCCTGGCTAGATGAGGAAGATGAAGAAGTAGCCTTCAGCTCCCGGAAGAGGCGGGAGAGTACTCTGTTGTGTGGGAAAAGCCCATGCAGAGTCAGGCCCCTGCGTGTGGCACTGCCTGTGTCTGGCTTCTGGAATATTGTTGGCTGGGTATTTACCAACCCGTACTGTGCTGGCTTCATCCTTTTTCTGGGCTGTGCCATCCCTGCTGTGCTTGCTGTTGTCATGTTCCTCCACTACCCAGCCCTGGATATTGACATCTCCTACAATGCTTTCGAGATCCGCAACCATGAGTCCTCTCAGCGCTTTGATGCACTTGCCTTGGCCCTCAAGTCCCAGTTTGGGTCATGGGGGAGGAACCGCCGGGACCTGGCTGACTTCACCTCTGAAACCCTGCAGAGGCTGATCTTTGAGCAGATCCAGCAGCTTCACCTCAACGCTTCCCATCTCAGGGTCAGCACACGGGTCAAGCGCAGCTCCCCAGAGGGCAGGACGAGTTCCCCCAAGCCCCATGCCCACCTGAACCCAGGAAACCGGACTTCCCGAGTGGGGAGGGGTGCCCCACGCTGGGACTACTCCAGCACTTACATCAGTGCCAACACACAGACACATGCCCACTGGCGCATCGAGCTCATTTTTCTGGCTCGGGGAGACTCTGAAAACAACATCTTCACCACTGAGCGCCTGGTTACCATCCATGAGGTCGAGCGCAAGATCATGGACCACCCTCGCTTCCGGGAGTTCTGCTGGAAGCCCCATGAGGTCCTGAAGGACCTGCCTCTGGGCTCCTACTCCTACTGCTCCCCTCCCAGCTCCCTCATGACCTACTTCTTCCCCACTGAGAGAGGAGGGAAGATATACTATGATGGCATGGGACAAGACCTTGCTGACATCCAAGGTGAGCTGAGGGCTGTGGGTGAGGGCTGGCATGTTTAAGGCATGCATCTCCTGCAAATTCAGGCAGCTGCTTGCTGGTGTACAGTTAAGAGGGATGACTGCCTTGTGCAGAGAGGAAGATGTTGCCATGATGTGCCTTGAGGAATTGTCTTTTCTATACTAGGACCACTCTTCTAGTCTTTCAGCAAAGCCTCTGCGACCCCAGTCATGGGTCACAGAGGCTCCAACAGGCAAGTGAGAGGGTCAAATGAGGGAGAGTCTTGCATTGTACGTGTGCCTTGTGCCCTGTGAAAGACTGTGGTTAACTAGAGGAATGTCAGGTCTTGGACAGACAATAGGGATGAGCTTCCCTGCACCATGCCACAGATGAAAGAGGTCTGTGGGCTGCTCTGGATCTTGAAAGGCAGCTTGTGAGTCACCATCTGGAAAGGCTTCTGCAAGGAGAGGAGGAGGAAGGCCCTGCCTCCTCCTCCCAGCTTTATACCTTGTACTGTGCTCCTGTAGTAGAGCAGAGGCTCTGGATGGTAAAAAACAGGTGAATCATGAGGAGTCTGTGGGTGTGATGTGGCTGTGGGATGAAGCCTCCATCTGTCTCCGAGGCGCAGGCTACAGATGAGCGCTGTCCAGGAGCCATCCAGGGAGCAAGCAAGTAATTAACTCCATCTGCTCCAGTGTGA
>NW_010323079.1:0-21726 GCF_000700745.2 Antrostomus carolinensis | reverse complement strand
GTGGTTTCTGGGTCTTTCAAGTGTGATCTCAAGGGAACTTGGATTTTGGGGGTAGACAGGCAGTGTCTCTTACTCAAAACTAGCTGAGTGCTTCCATCTCTGCATCATTCACACATCAGATGGCAGATGTACCAGGTCACAGCAGAGCCAAGACTCCTCATCTTCCACAGGTGTTGTTTACCTCTTGTGCTTCCCAGTATGATGGAGCAAATATTAGCCCAACGTACAAGCACTAACTGCATCCAGCAGTGGGAGTATTGATGGGGTTGTGTGCATTGCTCCTTGAGGGAGCTGTGGTTCAGATCACAGGTGGGTGGAAGGTGCATCCCTTATGGGAAGCTGCTTAGGCAACATGGCAAGCAGAGTCACAAAGCAGAAGTGGAATGTGAGTGTTTGCAGTCTGGCTTTCCCTGTCCCTACTTGCTCTCTGCAAGGCAGCATCAGTAGTCGTCCTCATTCTGATGAAAGACAGGATCACTCTCAGTTTCCCTTTGTCAGACTAGACCCTGTGCCTTGCCAAGTCAACTAAGCAGGACCTAACAAAAGTGGCACCGCTTTCTCCTGCAGGATCCCTGGAGCTGGCCATGACCCACCCTGAATTCTACTGGTATGTGGATGAGGGCTTATCTGCTGAGAACATGAAAAGCTCCCTGCTGCGGAGCGAAATTCTCTTTGGGGCACCCCTGCCAAACTACTACTCGGTGGAGGACCGATGGGAGGAGCAGCGCCACAAGTTCCAGAACTTTGTCATCACTTACGTGGCCATGTTGGCCAAGCAATCCACAAGGTGAGGGTCTGTGCAGACAGGGCAGGTGCCTTGCTGGGAGGGAGCAAGAGCAGGGAAAGGCAGAGGTTGGAGAGAATGGTGCTTTCTGTTGCACTAAAGGAGAGGATGGATTTATGTCCTTCAGGGTGTAAAAGCTCCGTCTTAAGGTTTACACAGGGCAGACATGTCTACTCTGCTCTGATAGACCTGGAGCACTGAGTCTCACCTGGAAGGCACAGCAGGTTTGGCATGCCAGCTCAGACTGCTGGTCAGTCTTGAGTAGTGGCCATGGTGTAATGCTCCAGATGAAGGAGAAAAAGCATCTCCTTTGAAGTTGGGCTCAGGCACAGAACTGAATGAGGGTGGGGAGCATGTGGCAGAAAACCACTCATATGCTTCCCTTTAATTCCACTTCCTACTGCAGCAACACAGCAGAGGTGTCAATAGAGACAATGAAAGGGAGCCAAAGATTGATCCAGTGCCTGTCTTTCCACTCAGTCCCTGGGTCTGTTTGCTTCCATCTCACAAATCCAATTCCACTGGCTCCAACAAAGCTGCTTCTCTGCCTTCCTGGTCTAAGTTTGGCCCCAGTTGGTCTGATGTGGGGGGTGAAATGGTCCTTACTCAAGACATCAGTCTGTGTATCCGATTCTGCTTTTGCTCATGCCACTGCAGTTCCTTCCAGAAGTGTCTGCTCTTTGTGAAGAGGTGGGGAGAGGAGTTTCAGAGCAGGGTGAGTTTCAGGAGATGCAGGCTTTTTCCACTGCCAGGTCTGTATGACTTTGGTTGAATAGAGAGCTTCGCTCAGTGCTTGTGAGAAGGAGAGGTTACATAGAGCTAAAAGAGTAGCTGAGTATCCAGGCAGCTGAGGGAAGGCAGTGAGTCCCAGTGTCAGTGTACCTTCTCAGTCTCCAGCTCTCCGCTGCTCTTGATCTCAGTAGCTCCCAGAACAAGAGGATTCTGATCCTCAAATGCAGAGGGAAATGCAGCCAGCCCTTGTCAGCCCTGGAAGCAGGCAGCCACAGAGCCTTCTCGGCAATGGGCTGGCAGAGTGGGTTGCAGTTAATGGGAAGCCGAAAGGGAATTGGGGCCAAGGCTCGGTTCTGAGGCTCAGATTCCCGATAGCCTCCTATGGTGGAGTGTTATTGTACTCCTGGTTAAATTATCTTGGATTACTTCCATTGAAAGCCTGCTTCCAAAAGCAGAAGCTGGTAAATCATGTGGTTTCTGGTAAGCTCTCACTCTGCCTGCATCTGCTGGTTATTACCTTTGTGCTTAATGTAATAAGCAATTATTAGAATTCCAGATGGAATTGGCTTTGGAGGCTTCAGGAGGTGTTTGCTGACAGCAAGAAGTCTATTAGTGCCAAAGACCCACCATGCACTGAAGGAATTCTAAAAATATTAGTCCTACTCTTTTATTTTTCTCCCTTCTTGTGCGAACTTCACCTCCAGCAGCAACTTTGTTCAACCTGGTCTCACCACCCTGAGCTGTTTTTTTCAAATAACTGCTAAGTTTATTAGAGCAGTGACCTCCTTTGGCTCTGGGGGAGACATTGTGCTTTGTTAAATCTCCTGGCTCTGCTCCCTTACGCTCAACTCTGCCAACTCCTGTTCCTGTGTCTTTCCACCCTAGCAAAGTCCAGGTGCTGTACGGAGGGACAGATTTGTTTGACTATGAAGTGAGGAGGACCTTCAACAATGACATGTTGCTGGCATTCATCAGCAGTAGCTGCATAGCTGTCTTGGTCTACATCCTTACCTCCTGCTCAGGTAGGCTGCAGTCGTGGCTGCCCTGCTTTCTCACAAATCCAAATGTGCCGTGAGTCCCCATGTCTGTGTGCAAGCCCCAGGAGAGGCTCTGATGCCCTGACACCAGCCTGACTTTGTGGCACAGCAGCATGCATAGGTCATGCAAGTCTGATCTCCAGAGCAGAGATTTGTGGGAGGATGGGGGAAGGCTCATGGGAGAACAGGAATAAGATGCAAATTCCCATCTTACTAATGCTGATGTGAATCTGATGTAATTTCATGGATGAGCCTCATAGGAAGCAGTCTGCAAGTGGTGCTCTTGCAGCTCTGAGCTATTCTCTGTCACTAACAGACTCCTGGCAACCAGAGTTCCAAGAGGGCAAGTGCAAGGTGTCTGTTCTCCCAGAGGGTGGCCAGCAGTGCTATTTTTTTCCATGTTTCTTTCTTCCTATAGTGTTCCTGTCATTCTTTGGCATTGCCAGTATTGGGCTAAGCTGCCTGGTGGCTCTGTTCCTGTACCACGTCGTATTTGGGATCCAGTACCTGGGTATACTCAATGGTGTGGCTGCCTTTGTCATTGTGGGGATTGGTAAGCACATCCTTACTCAAAACCTACTTGTGCTGCCTTGGCATAACTCCTGCCTGCAGGAGAGAGAAAGCTGATGGTGGCAAATGCAGGCTGAATTTTCAAGCCCTTTCCCTCCATTATCTGTAAGTGAAATATTTGCAGATCAGATGTTGAGGGGAAATTAGACTTTTAGGATGTGTCTCTACTGTGAGCAAAGTATCAAAATCTCCCCCCTCTTTTCCCAGGGGTTGATGATGTCTTTGTTTTCATCAACACCTACCGCCAAGCCACTCACCTCAAGGACCTGCGACTGCGCATGATCCATACTATCCAGACAGCAGGGAAAGCCACCTTCTTCACTTCCCTCACCACAGCTGCAGCATATGCTGCCAACATCTTCTCTCAGGTACACTGCAGTGTTGGGGTTTTGCGCTTTCTTTTTCTGACAGAGACCCTAACAGAGAGGGAAACTGCCAGCACCATCTTTCTGCCTTCTCCAGCACAGAGGCATGCTGGACTTGCTTGTCCTAGAGAGCTGTCCCTTACCTGTTCTAAGGCACTGGACACTCTCCCTTTATCAGCATCCAAGGCAATATTTCCTGTGCCACTGTGCAGCTCAGCTCTGTACCTACCAGGTTTGCTGACTACCATGACTGAGATCAGCATATGTTGTTCTTAGGTTCCTCCAGATAGCTCTTTCTGGCCTGATGTCTCTCCAGGTCTGCTGCCCAAGCGGATCCCAACTCCATGTTCTCTCTCTTCATGTAGATCCCAGCCGTGCATGACTTTGGACTCTTTATGTCGCTGATTGTGTCCTGCTGCTGGGTAGCTGTGCTCTTCACCATGCCAGCTGCTCTTGGAATATGGACCCTTTATGTGTCCCCTCTAGAGAGCTCCTGCCAAACCAGGTGAGCCCTGGAACCTCCTTGTGTGGGTGGGAAGTTGTTGTGGAACTCACGGCCAAGGCAGTGTACAAATCCCTGCTCTCAGTTATCCTCATCCCTCTAAGGCAGCTTGGCTTTGCCATTCCCTGTTAGTTTCTAATTTCTGCCATTCCAGATGGGAACAAAATGGAAGGGTCAGGGCGCAGACTTATTCCTTCTGGTGTGTACAGATATCCCTTCCAGGAGCCAGCCTCTGTAATGTCAGTGATACCTCTTTGGTGGTTCCCTGGAGTATTGGAGCCATTTGTGTCCTCAGAGCACTTACTGCACAGCTGAATCCTCAAGCTGTGGAGGCACAGGCCCCGCAAGGCAGACAGATCAACGTTGCTCCTGCCTGTAAGCACAAGCAGTGCATGCAGATTTGTAGCTGAAAGTCAGCGCATTTCCCTTTCCCCTGCTCTTTAGCAGTGCAGCTGACCTGGCCTGATTTACTTCATTAGCAGGGAGATGAACTGCTGAAACTTCTGTCACTCAGCACCCAGTGTTCATGGCTCAGCCCTGCTCTGTGTAGCCAGCCCAGTCTGCTACTGCTTTGCTGCAGCAGCTCAGCCCCTGACCTCTCAGTGCTTAGCAATGGAAATTGCTCATGGCACTGCCTGTTGTCTTTCCAAGTAATTGGAGCAGGCTGTTGCTGCTGCTCTTGTCACTGAAGGATCCCACTGGTAACTCTTTGCAGGGTATGTGGCTTAACTCATGCCTTTGTCTCCTTCCCTGCTCCAATCCAGCTGTAGTCAGAAGTGTGCCAAAAAGAGTGCCTTGCACCTGGCAGAAGATCTCTTCATTGCCTCGGAGTCCACCTCCAGAGCAGGCAGAGAGACGCTTCCCTATCTCGATGATGACATCCCACTGCTCAGTGTGGAGGAGGAGCCTGGTATGTGCCTGCTGTGTAGTGCCTTCAGGGGGACCACACTGCCCTGTTCATCCTGCAGTTCTTCCTGTCCCTGCCACTGGTCCATGCCTCAGTTTCCCTACTTTTAAGCTGGAGATGGTGCTGTCACAGGAGGTTGTAGGAGTCTGAACTCGCTAATGGTTGTAAGTTGCTTTGAGATCTTCAGTGGGTGTTGATATGTGCTTTCTAACTACTTTGCTAATCTTTTTGGGTCTAATGTGGATTGTACTTTCTGGCTGGAATTACTGATTGTAACGTGGATGTAGCCATGAAACATCTAATCCAGGACAGCTCACCTTTGAGTAAAGAGTTTTCCCCTCTTCCCTGCCATTCAGAGCACTGCATTTGGGGAGCAGGCAAGAGAACACTTTGTTATTCTCCAGCATCACTCCCTCAAAGCACGTCCTCCTTCGCAGCAAGAAGAGAGCAATGACTTGCCTGAGACCACATAAGCAATCTAGAAAAAGAGCCCAGAAATTCCCTATCTCTTGTTAGCAGGAGATAATCCTTCTAGCCCTGATCGAAGATAAGGGTGCTTATGGGGTCTTGCTCTGTTGTACTTGGCTTTTAAAACTTGCTGAGATCTCTTCCTTTTAAAACCCCCAACGGGAATGGTCTAGGCAGTGAGTAGCCTTCAGGCCTAGCAGCAAACCTGAACTGGAGGCAAACGGATGCATGACTGAGAGCCCATCAATCCCACAGCAGTGTGCAGACCCCCTTCCTGCAGAGTAAACTGAGCTGCCTTTGATAGGCAGGCAACTAAGCTTTGGCTCTGTGCTGCAAGAGCTGTCTCCTTAGTATGCCAAAGCCCCATGCAATGGTAATGTATGGAAATAACTCCTTCCCTTCACTTGAGCGGAGTAAACAGCAGGATGCTTTTCTCCAGGGGCCCTGGGTATCAGATAACTTGTGAAGAAGCAAAGCAGCTTGTTCCAGTTGGTGACCAAGCATGGTTTGTGGGTCAGCTGTACAGCATGCCAGGCACACTTTGACTCCACTACAGCAAGTGCTCACTTCTCCCCTTTAGAGAAGAGGGCAGTTCCTTTGGCATCCCTGAGCTGGAGTAAAGAGATCAGATGGGGGGCCAGGCTGCAGTCAGGAAGAGGTCAGCTGTGTGTAATTAGCTGCAAGACATACTTAGTGGGTCAGGGACAAACCTTGCTCGGCCCAAGAAGCATGCAGTGTCCCTGTGACATATGGACAATGTTAGTGGGATCTGGCAGAGGAAGAACAGCCTGAAGCACAGGCTTGGGACTGAACTATGGATTTGTAGGTGTCGCTGTCACATGGCAGTGACTTGAGAAAGATGCTTCCTATCACATCCTAGGCAAGTCACTGCCTCTGCCTGGGTCTTACTCCATCTCCTTAGCTTGAGTGAGTTGTACAGCACCTTGCAGAAGACTTTGTAAAGGACAGCAGAGAGCTGTGAGAGCCACTCATGACACTGAGCACTGAGACTGCCTTTGATTTCTCTCTCTTTCTAGTCTCCCTGGAAATGGGGGATGTCCCCTTGGTATCTGTGATGCCAGAAAATCTGCAGCTCCCTGCAGAGAAGAGCAACCGGGGTCATTTAATAATTCATCTGCAGGAGCTGCTGGAACACTGGGTGCTGTGGTCTGCAGTGAAGAGCAGATGGGTGATTGTGGGTAAGGAAGGAAAGGGGTATTCAATCTGCATGGATTTTGGAGGGTTTGACAGCATCTCAGTCAGTCCCCAAGCTTTGATTGTTAGTGACAAGAGATTGAGAAAAGTGACGCAATATCTGGCTTCAGTGGAAAAGTGTCCCTGGAACAGTCAGTCCCTAAGGGAACTGCATGAGGAACTTTGAGATGAGAACATCCCTCTCCTTTCACTCAGATCTGAAAAGGCAACTCCTGATGGGGTTATCCAGGCTTGTAATGGGGCTCTTATAATGGGGCTCATTACAAGGCAGCCCAGCTGCCAGTGTGCTTTAGGGGCTGTTCCTCTTTCCTGTTGAAAATACCATCTTTCTGCCACACCTTTGCTGTCTCAGTATGTCCTAAGTGAAAGATGCATGTAGCGTCCCACACACTTACCTGGGCTTCTCCTTGCAGGGCTCTTTCTCCTCGTTTTGCTCCTGTCCATATTCTTTGCTAGCCGCCTCCATCCAGCTAGCCGTGCTCCAGTGTTGTTCCGGCCAGACACTAACATCCAGGTGCTGCTAGACCTGAAATACAACCTGAGTGCTGAAGGCATCTCCTGCATTACCTGCTCAGGTGAGAGTGCTGGTCCCCAGATCATGGTGGGTGCAGCATGGCCTAAGCCCTGGGCTGGAGGAGCTGAAATGTGAGGTAGAGTCCTACACTGTTCAAATATCTCATTGGACATTGGATGGACCCTGTTGAAGGGTGTGGGATGGTTGAGTTGCCTGTAGGAGTGGCATACTTTGAAAATTTAAAAGAATTGTCTGCTTTAGCCAGGAACTGCTTAAGTGTTTCTGCTGGAGCAATTCCTTTATAGTCCATGAAAACTGAATACTTTAACTCATAAGAGCTGGTCACGTGCTAGTGACCAGCTGGGGGTCTGTGGCTCTGTGTTCCCTGCAGAACTCTGTGTTCGATAGCAGAATCTGTGGTGTACACAGGGCTGGTAGGTCTCTTGTCATGCCATTTACTCTTTCCTCCCTGCCTAACTTTGTGGGACAGGTTTGTTTCAGGAAAAGCCCCACAGTTTGCAGAGCAACATCCGAACTTCTTTGGAAAAAAAGAAGAGGGGCTCAGGGTCACCTTGGGGAAGCAAAGGGAGCATAAGTGATACAGGGCAGCAAGGTAAGTGGGGGATGATGACTGACCACATGTGGGCCCAGGGCCTAAGGGTCCATTCAGGTAAAAATTAAATCATATGATCTGAATAGCTGATGGAGAATAATTCTCTTCAGACCCTGCCCCACTGAGCCCTAGCTTGGTGCTGGAATTAAGGGCAGCATTACAATCCCCTGTCCCCTGAATGCCTCCTGTTCTCTAGGACATGGTCCTATAACCCAGGTGGCAGTGCAGTCTAGTGACAAATCCCTCTGGTCTGAGTGCAGGGCTAGGAGCTCAGAGCTTTTACATCCCAGTCCTGTGTCACAACTTTGTTGGCAGGCTGTGAGGAGAGTAAATTCTGCCTGCTTTGCAGAGGATTTTGAGGATAAAAGAGTTATTGGGCCAGGTCCTGAGATGACATGAATCAGTAAGCCATCAGGAATTACTGCAGCTCAGGATATATTTGTGCAGACCTTTGAAAGGTGTGCTGTGCTGCTAGAAGGCAGAGGCTGTGTCTGCTGCCCCTGAGGACGCAGCAGACCTGAAGAACCCTCCTTCACTGTTGTCCATGTCTGTAGGATTTGCTGATTGAGAAATGCCACTAGCCCTCATGCCTTCTGCTTTCTTCAGATATCCAAGGGACTGTGTATATCTCCAAGTCCAGAAGCAAGGGAAGGCCAGCCATCTACAGATTCTCGCTCAATGCCAGTGTCCCTGCCCCCTGGCAGATGGTGTCACCGGGAGACGGGGAGGTGCCTTCATTTCAGGTGAGTCAGTCCAGGGATGTTGAACCCCTCTATCAAGAGTGCAGCACTCAACAGGTGAGCACAAGAGCCTCCTCCTGTCTCTCCCACGGGGTCCTAGGCAGCTCAGGGTGAAATTTGCAGGGCACTGCAGTAAGGTAGCTAACACAGAGGGCATTGTGCCTGGCATTGTTAAAGATTATGCCTTGCAGTGCCACAGTACTTACCTGTTGCTGTTGCGATGTGACTGTCAGCAATGGGAGCAGAAGTGTGGGTGTCTGTGGAGATCAGATGAAGGGTGGCATCATCATCTGAGCTCATTCTAGTAGAAACTGCTACTGAGACAGCTGGATTCCCATTGCCTCCTGTCCCTCCACAGACACAGGCAAGCAGGCAGCACTGCTTGTGCACAGGCTGTTTTGGACACACACAACCCCAGGACTCATTTTTGACCCTGTACAGAGCAACCACCATTCAGCCTAGGCCACAAAGAACAGGGGTGGTGGGGGCCCCACACACTGGCCAGCCCTGGGAAGGGGGGAGGCTGGGGCCTGGCTGGGTCTGTGCCTGCAGTGCTCATTCTGTGTGGCTGTGCCAGTGCTCAGGGAGGAGGGGAGTGTGTGATGCTAATATGCAACAGGCTGCAACCCTGTGGAGTTAAGTGTCTGTTTTCATTAATCCATTGCTTAGGTGTATAGAGTGCCTTTCGGTAACTTCACCAGGAAGCTGACAGCTTGTGTGTCCACAGTAGGGCTGCTTAAGCAGACGAGCCCCAGGAAGTGGATGATGACCACCTTGTCCTGTGACACCAAGAGAGGCTGGAAGTTCGACTTCAGTTTCTACGTGGCCGCCAAGGAGCAGCAGCGAACACGGTAACCTTCCAAAACCCACTTAAGCCCAGACAGCAAAAGCACCACAGCAGAGTGGCTGATACGGGATGCCTGATGTCCAATGCCAGTCCTGCCCTCAGCTGGTGACATCCATGACCCTAGGACTTGCTTTGCTCCAAATGCTCCCCATCTTTGCAAAGATATTTTGCAGACTCATAGCATCATTAATGTGCCAAAGGCTTGACAGTTGCAGGACTGTGACTGGGGTCTTCTTTGGGTGGCAAAAAGACATTGCTGATCTTGATCTTGCCTGTACCCACCTGAACTCTTGGGCTGAACAGGCAGCACAGAATGTCAATGGTTAGGGATCCAGGTCTGGAGTTACCCACCTTTTCCTTTCCTTCTGTCCCTAAGAACATCTGTTTCCATGTAATGCTTTGGACACATCATCTTTACTACCTCTGATGCCCCATAACAAACTTTCTTTGCTGCACAGGAAGCTGTATTTTGCCCAGTCGCACAAGCCCCCTTACCATGGCCGAGTGTGTGTAGCACCTCCTGGCTGTCTTCTCAGCTCTAGCCCAGATGGACCCACCAAAGGCATCCTTTATGTTCCCAGTGAGAAGGGTAAGCCATGGCTGGCTGTCTAGGCCAGTCTCAGCCTTTTTTTTTCTTTTATTTTTTTTTCCTGCCTTCTGAAAATAACCAACCTTTCTTCTGTGTTTGACAGCAGCACCCAAAGCAAAGCTGTCAGCCACTTCTGGATTTAATCCTTGCATGAACACAGGCTGTGGGAAGCCAGCAGTGCGGCCACTGGTAGACACAGGAGCCATGGTGTTTGTAGTGTTTGGTATCAGAGGTGTTAACCGCACAAGACGCCTGGACAACCACGTCATCGGAGACATGGTACATGCATTCTGATGTGCTAGACTGGCGTGCTCAGGGCTCATGAGTGAAGCTCTCCCTGGATGGTGTTTAGTTAATCCCCACAGCCCAGGCAGTATGGTCCAGTAGCCTAGACAGATGGAATAGCAGACATGGTAGCACTGTGATGAGCCAAAAGTACTTTTCTTTTTTAGCAAATTCATAAATAATGGAGATCAGGAAGCCCTTACTGAAATCACTTCAGACTTTTCAGAAAATCCCTTTCTGAGTGCAATATCTAAACTTCTAACTTTGAGTCTAAATCTGGCTTTCCTGAGGATTTTAGAAGCAAACCCATCTTAGAGCTCAGTATGAAAATCTCATTACAAATTCAGGATCCAGGGAACTCATATTTTTCTATAATTGTTTATCATGTTATGAGATATTAACATGAAAAAATACAAATCAATTACTCCAGGGAAAGGTTACTAAATGTGACTTTTCCAGGAACAGCTCATCTCCCAGATCAGATACCTTGATACATTCACAGCCTTTCCCCAGCAAAATTATGCTTGCCTCTGGTCACTTGGCAGATGCACTTCAGCTTTCTGCTGTTCCTCCTACCTTCTGATTTGGGGGCACTGTGCAGAATCAGCCTTTGCCTAATTCCTCTGGAGGGGGCAGAGTGAAATGCAGACACTGGAGTGGGCAGAAAGTTGGAGTTTCGTGTTGGGCACTGCTAGGGATTCAGAGCTGCTCCTTAGCAGACCTGCATGGGTTTGTGGGTGGCATGTGGTGGCTGTGCAGTTACCAGTGCTTCTGTCTTACTGCCTGATTTTTTTAATTTTTTTTTTAAATAATTTTATGGGGATTTTTTGGCATTATTTCTTCCTGGGTTGTCTGGTAAGGCAAAGATTTCTGGTGGCTTTTTCTACCACATAACCTGTGGCTTGTATAAGCTAGTCCTGGGCTGTGTAGCCAGGATGGGACTCAGTTTCTGCCTTCTTGTGCCAGTTGCTATGTGTATGCCTCACGTGTGCTGCTCTTATTGCTGTGTCTCCTTGTGAAAGGGCAGCGTTATCTATGATGACAGCTTTGACCTCTTCAAAGAGATTGGCAACCTGTGCCGCCTCTGCAAAGCCATCGCCAGCAACACCGAGCTGGTGAAGCCAGGAGGGGCTCAGTGCCTGCCCTCTGGTAGGTAGGACTAACACCAGCCACAGAGTCTTTGGGGACATCCTGGGTACCTGGGTGGAGACTGGTTCTCATCCTCCAGCCTGAGGAGAATGGCTGCTAAGGGCTCTTAAACGTTGAGATCCCAGCTTGATGAAGCAGGGAAAGGAAAGAGAGCTACCAGTCCATGATAAATGCAGGCAGTGCAGGGAGGAGAGGTGTTCCTCAGCAGTCAGCATTCCTGACCTGGCTGCAGCACAGCTCTGCCTGTTTCCACCTGGCTCAAGTCACAGCTCCATGGACCATTCAGCTCATATATTTATATATTTATAAACATTAATGACGTCACCCCTCAGTCTCCTCTTCTCCAAGCTAAAGAGCCCCAGCTCCCTCAGCCTTTCCTCATAAGGGAGATGCTCCACTCCCTTCATCATCTTTGTGGCTCTGCATGTTTGGTTTGGTTTTTTTCACCCCCTTGCTCCAATGTGCTTCATTTCCCTGTCTTGTCCTTCACCTCTTGCTCTCTTTCTTTCTAGGATACAGCATCTCCTCCTTTCTGCAAATGTTGCACCCTGAGTGCCAGAACATCCCTGAGCCAAACCTGCTGCCTGGACAGCTCTCTCATGGGGCAGTGGGGGTGAAGGATGGGAAGGTGCAGTGGATCTCCATGGCATTTGAATCGGTGAGCACATGGCATCACCATCTACCCTTGTGACAGTTTCTTCTTGTGACTTCTGGGGGTTTAGCTCTGCTCTTTCTGCACTGGCTGCTTTCATTTGCAGCCCTAATTTAGTGTTTGTGCCTTGTTACAGATGGATATTTGCACTCACAGGTTGCTGCTGCTCATGCCACAATTCACTTTTACCATGACAGCTTAGGCAAAGAGCTGGTGGTAGATTTGCCCACTGCCACTGCCAGTTCTCCCTGGCGCTGTAACTCCAGCTAGCTTGTTCTACCTCTCGCCTTGCCATGCTTAGCCTGTCCCAAAGAGCAGGACACAAGAATAACATGTTCGTCTTCTTACAGACAACCTACAAAGGGAAATCTTCCTTCCAGACTTATGCTGACTACCTGAAATGGGAGACATTCCTGCAGCAGCAGCTCCAGCTCTTCCCAGAGGGCTCTGCTCTCCGGCATGGTTTCCAGACCTGTGAACATTGGAAGCAGATCTTCATGGAGATTATAGGCAAGTGACTGCCATGTTTCTCTCCCTGAGAAGCCCACACTCTCTGATGGAGCTTTGCAGCACACTGTCCTGTTTGATGGGTGTGTGTGATATCTTCAGTCCCTTACCATTGCTGTGCAAACTCCTATAGCCTGTTTCTGCCCCAAGCAGCGTATACAGTCAAAATCCCAGGCAGAGCCCAGGGAAATAGAGAAGGGAAGGGCCTCTGCCCAGCTGCTGTGAGAGGCAAGAAGCTGATCACTCACTTTCCACTTTCATCCTCCCCTTCTCATCTCTCCCAGTTTGAGTGCCTGCCTGCTTTGTTGCCAGCAGGGACACAGTGCCTTTCTCATCCCAGCTGTCACCTTCCAGGAGTCAAATTAGCTGTCTCTTTTCTTCCAGGAGTGCAGAGTGCCCTGTATGGTCTCGTCCTCTCGCTGGTTATTTGTGTGGCTGCAGTGGCAGTGTTTACCACTCACATCCTCCTCCTGCTGCCCGTGCTGCTCAGCATTTTAGGTAAAAATGTCAGTTCTAATGTGTCAAACTTTCTCTTTGTCTAAAGTTGGTGGGTTGTGGCACTGCTGAGTATCTGGTGATTTGAACTGAATTTCTCTTACTCTGCGTAAACCCTTTTGGCTTTCCAAGAGCTAGCCCTGATATACCTAGTTGAACAAGAGAAACTCTCAACAAATGCACAAGAATCTCATTGGGAAAGTAGATTTGTGTGTCTAATTCCCAGTGTGTTTTATCTACACAATCCCTTCTATTTGTTTAAATAAGGGGTTTAGCTACACAAATGCCATCCCTGCCTCTTATATATAATAATGTGATTAAGTCCCACATGCTCTGAATAATAATTGCACTACTTCCCAAGGATCTGCACCATGGCTGCTGTTTCCAAGCAGTGGGAGATTTTAAAAGCTGAATATTTTAGCGGTTTTGTTAGTATTTGAAGCAAATTTCTAAATAGCTCCCTTTCCCTGGCTGGTGATTTGATGATATTGTGGACTAAGTGTGTTGCTAAAATTCTCAGTTTAAAAATCAAATCTATCATTTTAAAACCACTTATTCTCCCACACATGACTCACAAACAAACATCACTCTTGCCTTTAAGAAAAACCTGTGCATGTGCCCAGTCTGTATGTAGCTCCAGTGAGCAAAACAGAGGGCCCTCTTTCCTGTAGTACACGTGTACACACCTGCCTGGGCTTCAAATCCTTTAGCAAGCATTAATCTAGATTGGCATCAGTCTGTCAATTTGCCTACTATTTAATTACGTGCTTCACTGTCCCCAGCAGGTCTGATTACCTGACTGAATGGTCCCTGTGGCCAGTGGAAGGTGAGGGAAGCGTTTGCCTGTGTGGGCAGGAGTGTGTACAAGATTCAGCATGCAGACCTGCACGGGTGTAATCCCAGACTCCCCAGTGACTGACTTCTATTAGCAGGCCTGGGCAGCAGTCCCCAAGTCCTTTAAATCTGCCTAATGTGACCTTCTTCATGCAGGGGTGGTCTGCTTGGTGGTGACAATCATGTACTGGTCTGGTTGGGAAATGGGAGCTGTGGAAGCCATTTCCCTCTCCATCCTCGTTGGCTCCTCTGTTGATTACTGCGTGCACTTGGTGGAGGGCTACCTACTGGCAGGGGAAAACCTGCCCCTACACCAGGCAGAGGTGAGCTCTTTTCTTCTATAGCCCTGCATCCACTCCCCTCGTGCCCTCCGTGCTGTGTGGCTGTGATGCAGGACTAAGGCATGATGGGCAAGGGGGTGATGTGTCTCACCACCCTCACAGCATGCCTGGGGTGCTTGCTGCTTGTCCAGCTGACTGGTCAGAGAGTGATGTGAGCTTATGGACCTGAGTACAGTAAACCCAGCTGAGGGTCCAACCCACATGGTTGTCCCTTTCTTACTGGCCACAGTTGTGTCCAAAGCAACCCCCTGCCATGCCCCAGTGAAGACAGTCTTGTGCTGGAATGGCCCTACGCTTGTTCTGTAACCTCTACAAATTGCTTTGCTGTGCTGTGCTGGACCTCCAGGTCTTCTTCAGCCTTGTTACCATCTTTTCCCTCTTTGGGAAGAAGGAGACCACCAAAGCTTGGGGCTCTCTGATCCCAGGTATATTGCCACATGCTGTGCCTCTTGTTGTGTAGGCCCAGCAATCAGGCTGAAAGGAGGCACAAAATCCATCAGATTTTGCCTCTACTGGGCTTTAACCTCATGGCTCTTTGCCCAGTGTGCTCAGAGACTGCATGAACTGTCCAGTCTTCAGTCACACAGTATCTCTGTCCTGTACCAGGACCTCACAAACTAAGCCACCTTCTCAAAGGCTAAAATATTAGTGCAGGCCCATGTGCTTGTCCCCACTCACCCTTAACACTGCTGTCCCTTCTGCCAGGACCCCACAGCGTGCCGACAGTGGAGGACGATTGAAGCAGTCCGTCACGTGGGTGTGGCAATTGTCTCGAGCGCCGTCACCACAGTGATTGCCACCGTCCCGCTGTTCTTCTGCATCATTGCCCCTTTTGCCAAGTTTGGGAAGATTGTGGCCCTCAACACAGGAGTCTCCATCCTGTACACATTAACTGTGAGCACAGCCCTGCTGAGCATCATGGGGCCTGGCACCTTCATCCGCAGCAGGACTTCCTGCCTCAAGGCTGTCGCGGGGGTGCTTCTTGCTGGCCTGCTGGGTCTATGCATCTGCCTTGCCCTGCTGAAGAGTGGATTTAAGATCCCTCTGCCTAATGGGACAGCCCTGTAGACCCTATGCTAAGAGCCACATGCTCTGTCCTCTTGCTCCCTTTCTTTTTTCTTTTTTTAAAGGATATTTTTTGTAAGAAAAGAAAGAGGAAAAAATCCCCTTTTTCCAGAAGTTTTTCAACTCCAGATGCACTTTATTTTCTAGTGGGTTTTGCTCTAATCTTGTATTTATTTCAGTAGTGATGGATGGATGATGGACAGTGAGAGCTGCCCAGGGAATATCTCAGCCCATGCGCAGGAAGGGAAGAGGTCTCCTCTCAATTTTCTTTCTGCTTTTATTTTTTTTTTAATTTTTTTTTTAAATGAACAGAGCTTTCTGGAACCACAAAGCTAAAAGGGAAGGAGTGGGGAAGACCATCTGATCCCTTTCAAGACCCTTCCCTCTGTCCCTCCCCTCCCCTTCTGCCAGGGTCAACATTGCAACGATGGCTGTTGAGGTGATGTTCTACCTCCATGCCAAGCCTGTGCCTCACTCCCTGAGCCTTTGAAAACAGCAGCGAGCTGTTGGACAGGCCTGGGAAATAGCGTTGTCTGGACCCCTCTGCCATCCCCTATGCCCAAGCTAGACCAGGATTGAACTTGTTGTGCAGGAGCTCTTATGGGTATTGTTGTGGGAACCAAACGAGAGATGTTGGGTGGCACCAGCTGCAGTGACCTCCTTTCATCATTTGCAGGGGGCACTGGGATGCATGACTTTCCCCTTCTTTCTCAAGGGAGGGCACATCTTTCACTGGGATCTCTTGGGTTTGTGAATAGCCATCAGGATGCAATTGGTGCCCTCAGCAGCCTGCCCTCCTCTCCCTCATTGCAGAAGTGAAGCCAAGGCAGTATCTATGCCCAGTCCCACCTCCTGCTCAGTGTGTGACCTCACCAGTCACTGCCTCTGCTCTTCCTGGCAGAGATAAAACAGACAGCTGTGAGGTCCCTGCAGAGCCTTGTGGTCATGGCAGTCAGCTCTTGGCCTGAGGATGAGCTAACTACTGGGGCCAGGTAGAGCCCATGCCTGGTGGCATGCACGAATAAACAGTGGTGCATCCTCTGTGGCACCTTAGAGACACCCTCTGTTGTGGAGACATGAGGGCAGTGGAGCTTCAGCCTGTGGCTGCTGCCTGCTCAGAGCAGATGGCTTATATTAAAGTAAAATGAAACTGCAAACTGGTGCCATTAACAAGTACATTTTAAGCATCACTGATTCTATCATATTTTTAAAATCGAAATAGCTAAGTGTGTGCATTGATATGCAGCACATCTGGCCCTCAGCAGAAGGGGGGAGTTGGGCCTACTAGGAGATGTGTTAAACGTTATTTACAGGGATGCCAATAGAGGGGGGTGGCCAGAAAGCAGCCTGCCTCCATTTGGTTGCAGATACCTTGTCCCTGGTGGCTTTGTGTTCTCTGTCGGGACTTCTAAGATGGAAATTCCAGGGAACTCATCCCCATTGCCAGCCAAGTTCTGGGGACTGTGCTGCTGAGAAGACCAGCAGCTGCTTCTGCTTGGCTCAGCGTATCCCCACTCTGATCCCTGCCAGTCTTACACCTTCACATCATGTCATCTCTGTGAAACTGGATCAAATGTTTGTTCCTAAAGTAGGTTCTCAAAGGTGTCAGCTGTAGGGAGGAGTGCCAGGACAAGACTCTTGTTGAAATCCAGCGCAGTCCTGCTGCAAGCAGTGAGGGTGATGAAAGCACAAGCAGAACAGACCTGGTTTCTTCCTTGCTATCCCATGGTGCAGCTGAGTTACCCCTTTCTGCAAAGTGTAAATGTTCCTTAGCACCTACCTCTGATCCGCACCAGTTCCTTCATAATGAACCCTGTGCCAATGAATAAATGATTCTGGAAAGGATTTTTGACTATCCTTAAGCTGTGCTGCTTTGATTGCTGCTGTGGACAGTTCAGCCCCAACACTGATCTGCAAGCCATGCTTTTCCCTATGGCTGTTCTCTAAATTTAATTACTCGTGGTGCCCTGAGCGCTCATAAATGGCAATGAGCATAGAGGCCAATGTGCTGATGATATACAGCCCCATGAGACCCGTGTGGGTGCTGCAGGGGAGAGCAAGGTAACCCTAGTGCTGCTGCCAAGGATGCTCTGGCTGGTGGTTTGACCTGAATTTAGATAATGCTTCCAACTCCTTGAGGTGATTAAAGCTGATAGATACTTCCAGGTCACCAGACAAAGAGAGTAAGGTGTTGAGTGCACCCTTAGAGGAAGTTCCTCACTCTGTGAGCATGAAGAAAACTTGAAAGGTCTCTTAAGACAAGGCATAGATGTGTTCTGAATCCTGCAAAGTTTAGAGCTCGTTTACGCCCCTGATGTACTATATTTGTGCTCACTATAAAAAGGCTATGTAAGCCACCCACCTCCAGAGTGATTCTGGACACGCCATGCTGGGACAATTCATTCAGCCACTCTTGGAAGGCAAAGATTAATTTCAAAGTAGTGAAAACCCTTTAATGTCTCTTGGGTCTGATCTGGCAGTGTCTGATCTGCAGGCCAAAATAACAGAGTTCTTGGCACCTGACAGGTTCTGTCCTGTTTTCTGGAGCAGGCAGGGGAAAGGACAAGCTGTCACTTTCCCTCCTCCTCCTCTCTAGCCAGCCCAGGCTCGCTCAGTGCAGAAGAGCTGGCTGGCACTAGCAGGAGCAGGGCATCGCCTTGCCTTTGTTTGTCCAAGGTGGTACTGGGAGAGCAGTGGCTGGAGCGATTCAGAAAAGAAAATGAGAGGCCGAGATAAGTGCAGAGCTGTAGCAGATGATTCACAAACGCATCCGTCTCCATGTAGGCAGCGTCCTCCTTGGCATTAGAAAGTATTCATAAAATTATAGAGGTAAGAAAACGGGTGGGTTTATCTGAGCAAATGTGAAGGTGGGGCTGACAGACCCGTTGGGAATCGGTGCTCCGAGGCAGATGCTCGTAGCAATAAAAAGCAAGGCCTCACCTGTCTGGCGCTGTTCCGAGAGCAGATGCTAACACTAAATTAATTCCTCCCACATCTCTGCCTATATTCTTTCTCTGATGACTCCTCTGTTTCCCAGACCATCTCTTGGGCCTTGCCTTGCTGAGCAAGGTTCAGCCTTCTCTGTGGTAGCTGCTCATGCCTAAGGTACTCAGAGAGTCTGGACTAAAAGTGGCTGGAGATTGTCTCGGGGAGAATTTCTCAGGCAGAGGAAGCTAGGGAGTCAAAATGCTTCATATGAAGCTCTCAGTTTTGATGTTTTTAAACAGTAGAACAAAGCAGACCAGCCTTACTTGGAAGACAATGTTCCAGTTTTCCATTTCAAGAAAGAAATGCACGAGTTCTCAGTTCCAGCACACTGCGGTGGAATCTTTCTGTTAACTGCCAACTCCTTTATTTCTAGTAAATCCTGTTTTGAGGGTTACATTCTGAAAAGTTGATGGGGGTCATTCTGAAACTCTGCAGTCTCCTGCAAGACAAAGTGGGTCCTGTCCTGACCAGAAGCTCTCTCCCTGCCAGCCCTGGGCAGTTGCAGAAGGGCACTGCTCCCTGGTGTTGAAGCACTGTGATAAATGCTCAGAGCTAGTGTTGCTGCTTCTTGCCTTCAGAGGAGCTGCTCAGTGAGTTTAAGGTTCACCATGGTTGTGGACACTTGGGGAGACAGTCTCTGCTCACAACAGCCCTGTCAAAACCAGCTCTGGAGTGAGGAGGAACAGAGCTGACATGATTTGCAAAGATCAGTGTCAGAGGAAGGAACAGACCCAGATCTCCTTGCTGTTTGTTTCCTTATGTTGTGGTGCCTCTTCAGGTGCTGGGTTCATGCAGGGTCTGTACAGGCAACTGGGGCATCAGGTTTGGCCACTGACCTTGGCAATTTCAAAGGCTGCAGATGCTGAAAGGGGATCAGTGGCTGAGTTGGACTGTGTTACTTGATCCCTACTGGATCTGAAACCTGCCAGAGCAAAGCCAGCCTGGGAAATAGCCCCAAGGAGAAGGAGATGTGGCGTTCTTACAGTTACTAGGACCACTGATAGAGTGGATGCAATGGTCTCCAGAGGCCTCTGGCTCCACTGGAACAAACTGGGATGTTGCTTTATGTCATGGCATCTAAAGCTTTTTAGCCTGTCCTGCACTGAATTTTCTTGCCAGAGCAGTCTGCCCTCCTGGAAGGTTATAAAAGGATTTTTATTTAACCCTGTAACATGTATAAATCCTCCCATGCTGTCCACCAAGGAAGTTGTGCTGATTGATTTGCAGCCAGGCAGGATAAAATCACAGTCTCTTGGTTATTTCTTCTGCACTCGCTCCTTGCCCCATGTAGCATGCAAGCCATAGTTCACAGGTTACACTTTTTCAAGGGCCTCTGCTAACTGCTCTGCCCTGGCTTAGTACCCAGGGTCCCAGAGCTCAAAGTCTTTCAAGGCCTCTCTCCATCCTGAGGATGTAGTTGTTTGGCTCTCTGCTCTTCCTTTGAGCAGTTGCTGGAGGAGATGGGAGGGCAAGGGCCAGGACCAGAGGCAGAGCAACAAGCAGATGAGCAGAAAGGTTTGCAGGGGGAAGCAGAGGAGAACAAACAGGAGGGAGAAGGGTTCAAAAGCCAAGGGGCAAAGAGGTGTGAGCACCCCAGGGTGGGAGGGCACTGCCGTTTCACCACGTCGTGTGCAGACCTTCGAGCATTGGTTTTCAGAGTGATGTAGCACAATTCCTGATGTAACGTACGCGTGTTACTTTTGTAAGTCGTCTCCTACCCTTACTATTTTCAATGTTCCTTGATTTTTGGAGACTATTGTAAATAAAAAATTTTGACATTCGCACCTCTGGATCCTTCACTCATCCCTGTGTTGCTGTTACATGTAAGCTTAGTGCCAGCTGGAGTGGCACTGATGTGTTGTGTTGTATGTGTGAGTAATGCAGTGGGGATGAGACCACAGCACCGGTTCCCAATGTGCACATGATTGTTCCTGCTGCTGAAATTGGGCCCCTTGAAGCCAAGTTACCACATCCAGAAAAGCTGACAGTCCAGAAAGCCAGCTCAGGATGCTACAGAGGTCTGCAAGAGGGTTGGCTCGAGTAGGAGCTTTATCCAAGTTTTTTGGAGGCCTTTTACTCCTCTACTCCATATTGTGCTACTTGCAGTGCGTGAAGATGGCACCTCTGTGCTGACCCCCCAAGAAGGGAATTCACCTGCCTGCTCCTGTGACACTGCAGTTTCTCACAATGCCTGGCACAAACTTCTGGTCAAGGTTTTGTCTCTGTGTCCTGTGCTGCAGCAGCGAAGTGTTACTCTGCACCTCCCAGGACCACACTGAACCGATGAACACAGAAGCCAGCAGCAGGATAGGAGGAGAACCTGCACGTTTACCTGTCTTTGCAGCCATGCTGAGCGAGGTTTGATCATTGGGGTGTGCCCATGCTGCACCCAGCATCAACAACACACTGCAGCAAAAACCTCCCGTCTTTTCAAGCCCTCACTTCTACAGATGAGACCAAAGTTACTGGTGAAACCCTTGTCGTAATAAATACCAGGAAGGCTCAGGGTCACAGTCTGATGTATAAGATGTGGTGTCCATAGGAAGGAGGAATGTGGTCCCTTTAATTGAGGAGGTTTGCTCCAGCCTGCTGCTGGGAAATTGACAAGCAAGGCTGGAAGGGGGCTGGTTTTGGCTACAAATTCAGCCCCTTGTCCCAAGAGCAGGCATAGGGAGTTGTGTATGGACTGTGGAGCATGAAGGAGGCACATGTTTGAGTTTGCAGGACTGTGGCACTGCCTGGCAGGGGTGAGTGCCCAGGGCTGACACATGGAAAGGGCTGCCCTGGGGTACAGCAGCTGCAGAGATGGGCAGGGTTTCCATAGCTCTTCAGAAAAGAGCTGCTGGGCTGGGAAAGGGTTTGGGACAGGGGAAAGGGCTCAGAGGATGGATTCCATGGGGTGACAGCTGCTCACAGTTCATTCAAGCTGGCAGAGGTGGGAAGGAATTGCCTTTGTGTGTGTGGGAGCCTGTCTGTGCAGGGCTGCTGGCTCAGCCCCTGTGCTAACTCTGATGGTCCACGCTCTGAAACCTACTGCCTGCCATCTGGCACAGCCCCATCCCTTCTTCCAGGTGAGTGAGTCTGGTGTGAAGTCTTCATTACACAGCACATTTCCCCTGGTCTTCCGTCAGGCTGTGGCTTGGTGAGGTTTCCATTGCCTCCCCAGCACCCCACCAGCATTTAGGGGCTCTGCCTGTGCACCCTGGGGTGCTGCAGCAGGGTGCACCCTGTGCCCCTTCTCCCACAGGCTCCTTCCCACCCTGAAACCAAACCCCAAGCCCCAATTCTGTGCTTTTGAAAGCGAAAAGCCACCTTTTCTCTGAAAAACTGTGTGTCAGAGCTTGCCCTTTCCACCTGGGCAGCGTGCTGTCGCTGTGCCCTCACCCCGGCATCACCTGCCCATCCCTGGGAGACTTTTTGGGGAGCTGGGGAGGTGGAAACGTGCCCCCCTTCAGCAGCAGCCGGGCCGGGCTCGTTACAGCCCCTTATTTCGGGGGGTGGGGGCTGATAAAGCGGCCGGTGGTCCC
>NW_010323078.1:10609-31206 GCF_000700745.2 Antrostomus carolinensis | reverse complement strand
GAGAAGGAGAAGGAGAAGGAGAAGGAGAAGTCCCTCTGAAGATGATCCAGAGCTGGAGCCCCCAGCTCTCCACTGATGATTCAGTGAGCACAGGGACCTGAGAGAAGCACCTGAGAGGCAGGGGATGATGAGTCCCTTTTAGATCCAGGCTGACAACAATCAATTTGTACTGGGTCTATTCCAAACTGAAATTCATTATACAACCTTTTCACAGAATCACAGAATGGTGGGGGTTGGAAGGGACCTCAGGAGACCATCTCGTCCAACCCCCCTGCCAAAGCAGGTTCTTTTGACAATATTTCTTTCTTTTCTAAATTATTCAGGCTTTCTTAAACTGATCGCAAAATACAGACTCTAAACAAAGAGAATCACAATCAAATGCTTGCTTTTTCAGCAGAGGAAGAAAAAAGAACAACCCACAAACATTGCTCTCTCTCTCATGCTGTAGCTCTCCTGTGCTGCTCCCATTTTTATTTATTGTTCTTCCTTCACACCATGGGTTCTTGGATAGCAAAGAAAAACAGTCCCTGTCTTCAAGAACAAAGGTTGGCAGGGAAATCAAATTAAAAATGGCAAACACATTTGCAGCAGTGTAGTCAGCTAAAATAATCAACTTGGTTATTTATACTGTGGCTTCACTTCAGGTATCAAGTAGCTCAGAGCCCTGTTATGCCAGCACCCTGTGAATGGAAAGGAAACAGCTATCACACACATATGGAAAGCACACCTGGCCAGTATCTTCAGGTGCTCAAGCTTTAAGCATATGCACATGTCCCACTGATTCCTTTATTACCAGCTGCTTTTAATCACCTGCCAAAAGCCAGTGCTTACATACTTCCCTGAATAACAGATGTACTACGTGTTTCATGAATCGGGGTGCAAGAATCGAGATGCAACAGGCAGATAGGACAAGTTGGTGGAAAAGGGAGAGAGGAAGAGATGACAAAGTTCAAAGTCATAGGAAGATGGAGTATAAACTTGTCACGTGGAAGACTCCAGCAGACAGTTCTCAGCCACAGCAAATCCAAACCATGACGTTTTTGGATGTAAGGCTTCAGCAAGGGCAGTATTCCGGTCTGCAAGACCTGAGCAAAGGCATTGGTGTTGTCAGAGCAAGAACGGGCAGCAGCCTGGGTTCAAGTTTGCTCTTCACCACAAACTTTCATATCACTTGGGTCCAGTCACTCAGCTTCTGCCTGCTTCAGCGCCACAAAGTGAGGCCACACTGACCTCTGCTCACAGGCTCGTGTCAGGGTATGCCCAGGAGGTACTCAGCTCTCCTGGCACTCAAGGTTGGATAGCTTCCTTAGATGTAACCAGCTATCCTCACAACTCTCCAGCAAAGAGGTTCATTACTCCAAAACATCATTAAAGCCTCTTCATTGATTTGTGAGTTTTTCATTGCTTCTGGCTGAGGCACTTCAGAGACAGGTACACACCAAGCTCTCATGCATAGTTTAAAGAATGATATCCTGCTTCCTATCTTTTGCATCATTCACCTTGAAGAACCTGTGGAAGTTTTTCCACTCATTTAACAACATACAGCTCCATTGCACAGGTCCTGGCTTGTTGTATAATCAAATCTTGCACTTTTAGTGAAATAAACAGTAATATGAGTTAAGATGGCAGTAGTGGTGTGTGAGCTCAAGGGCCCAATGTTGGTTTCACATACAGCAAAAGCCAGGAAGTCAGTGGATATCAATCCACAACTGCTCTTCCTCCCACCTATGCTCTCCTCACATACAAGGGGTTGACTGTGCAGAAGGGACCAAGACAACATCAGCTGACACCAAGATCCTCCAGACACCAAGAGCAGTCTTCCAGTAAGGCTCTATCCATCCTCTTCATCTGGACAAACAGTGCCCACAGTCTGTGACCCCAGACAGGGCTTAGAGAAGGGAGCAGGGAAACCTGCTGCAGCTCAGTCACTGATGTAGGCAAACCCACCGCTCCGCTGCCAGAAAGAACCATTTCAGGGACTCCTCTCCACGATATTGGGAATTCCTGCACAACTCCCATTTCTGACGTGCTGCTCTTATATGAAACATCCGCAGTGTTTGCAAAGAAGTGATTATGAATGACTAGCCAGCCGTGCATAGATTTCCAGAAAACTTGGAAACAACTTTGCTATTTTTGGAAACAACATACACTTGTTCTAGGCAAGTTGGCAAGGGAGAATTACCGTGGAAAGTTACCGACAGAACAGAGAGTCTGTAGTGCCACCTACTGCCTTACTCCAGATTTTAACTTCTGATTAAAAGAAATCTTGCAGGGAAATTCTCTCCCTACAAGAAAGCTGGGGAGGGACTTTATATAAGGGCAGGTAGTGACAGAACAAGGGGAAATGGGTTTAAGCTGAAAGAGGGGAGGTTTAGATTAGATATTAGGAAGAAATTCTTCACTGTGAGGGTGGTCAGACACTGGCCCAGGTTGCCCAGAGAAGCTGTGGCTGCTCCTTCCTGTAAGTGTTGAAGGCCAGGCTGGATGAGGCTTTGAGCAACCTGGTCTAGTGGAAGGTGTCCCTGCTGATGGCAGGGGGGTTGGAACTGGATGATCTTTAAGGTCCCTTCCAACCCAAACCGTTCTGTGATTCTATGATTTAAAATAAATATTTTTAAAAAAAAAAAAAACAAACCAAAACAACAACAAAAAAAACCAACCCTAAACCGAAACAACAGAGACAAAAGGTGCCACCCTGGAGTAGACCCAGGCTCAGACAGTCACCCAGACCTGACAACCACCCACACCAGATTCCTCACTAGAAGGTGCAAGAACACTGCCATAGACAATGTAAGAGCTAATCCTGCCCATGAGCTTTGTGGCCCAAAGCACGACAGCCTTTCAGAAAGCACTGTTAATTTCTGTTATAATCATGCTGAGTATTCTTGTTATGCATACGAATACTAAAGCTGATTTGGACTCTTACTACCTCTCCAACTTCACCACAGCTCAGCATCAGTACATTCCAAAGATACTCCAAAAGATATTCCAAAGGTACATTGTATGAAAGTGTGGTTATGAAAGAGTGGCTCTCTTTTTTTTGCTTTTTTATTTTTTTCCCCATAATTTCACCTTTTAATGTAATTATAAGCTTTCCTGCTATACAAAACAGAACAATTTCCTGGCCTCCTCCAGTCTGCTGATCAGTCATTACTATATAAACTTTCACTAGATTCACAGCTTCTCAGCCATTTGCACAAATTTAAAAAAAAAAAAAAAGTAAAGCCCCTTTGTGTTTATTTTGAACTGCCCAGTCAAATATATGACTGTTCCTTGAATACGTTTCAATTTTCCTAACCACACATTCACAGAACATAGATGATTCCACAAAAAAAAAAACCCAAAACCAAACGGATACTCGTTTCAGATTATAAATTACAAACTAGAAAATAAAACATGCAAAACTGCAAGGGGAAGGTTGCTTTTCTCCCCCAGCTAACAGAGAGTATCAAAGAACTGTAATTAGAATTTGCTACTCAGTACAACATATTAACAAAATCACCAAAGAGAACATATCCATTTATTCATAAATGTGGTCTGGATTACACAGGCATGGTAGATGCTTGGTTGTATGTTGTCTGGTCTGTTTTGTGTTTGGTTTGGAATCCATTCATTTAGTCCTTAATTTGCCATTAAGGAACTGATACAGCAAGTGTGCACATTAAACATTTAAATACAGGTGCCCAGAGGCATATATAGTTAAACAACTGCAAGTGGTTATTGCTGGAAGTTTAAACAAGTGATTTTTTCCTTCCTCTACAAGGATGAGGTTAAAGGTTGGACTAGACGACCTCCATAGATCACTTCCAACCTAAATTGTTCTATGATTCAAGCACATGCAAGTGCAGGAATAGAAAACTGACAAGTAGAGTCTAACACTCTGGAACATCACTGCCTATTTGTACCAGGACTGGACAGAGTCCATACTAAGACTGGTTCATACGTACAGATCTTGGGAAAGTTCAGTCCACATCTTCAAAAGTATTTAGGTGAGAAACTGCCATTGGCATCAGCAGGACTGGAGCTCCTACGTACCTGGGAGGAGGCAGAACTCAGGGTCTTGTACAACCTTCCAGACTACGGACCTATTGACAAAGCTCAGAGACAACAATTTCACCACAGTCTCAGCACCAGGAATTTAAAGTGTTCTCAGTCATCTGGAGCATAAACCAACACAAACAACACAGTCCTGAGATGTCTGAAAAGCCTGCAACTGACACAGTATGTTATTTACTGAAGAAGGGTTAAAAAAAAAAAGGTAAAAAAAAAAAAAAAAAAAAAAAAAGAACCTGCTTTAGCAATGCCAAATTTCTAACAGCACCCCAAACCAATGCAGCTTAGAACAGAAAGGGAAGAACCAGAGCTGTACAAGAGAAGATTTGGGACAAAAGATCTTAACTGTAACGGAAGGAAGACAACATAAAAGAATCATCAAGAATATTTCCCCTCTGTTCAGGACTGGCAAGGCCATATCTGGAGCATATACCCAGTTCTGGGCTCCCCAGTACACAAAAACATGAGTTTACTGCTGGCAAGTCCAATGAAGTGCCACAAAGATGGTTAATGGACTGGAGCATCTTTCACATGAGGAGAGACAGAGAGAACTGGGCTTGTTCAGACTAGAAGAGAGGGGGTTCAGGGACATCTTATCACATGGTATAAATACCTATGGGATGGAATGAAGAAGAGGGAACCAGCTTCTTCTCACTGGTGCCCAGTGACAGGACAAGAGGCAACAGGCCCAAACTTCAACACATGAAACTTCATCTGACCATAGGAAAAAATACTTTTTTTACTGTGAGATGGTCAAACACTGGAATAGGTGTTCACTGAGGTTGTGGAGTCTCCATTCTCAAAATGAGAATTCCAAAAACTCTTCAGAATTCCTTGTTTCTTTTTAAAAATGCTGATAGAGATCAAATTCTACTCAATTAGGTCACATCAGAATCATTAAACTGCAATAAAGATCAACAAAAATGCAAAACTGCCGACCAGATGTAATATATGCTGAGGTACCACAACTCTTTGTCTATTTAAGACTGTTCTCTACCTGATCCCTTAGTACCTAGAGGAGAAACTTTAAGCAGGGGACTCAGACTGACTAACCCCACCTAAAATGTTATTGCATAAACTGGACTTATTCGCCTACTTCAGTGGCAGGTACACGTACAAACAGATATCGGGGACTATAAAGACTTGTGTTTGAATCAGAAGGAATGAGACAAGTTTGGGGGTTTTTTTGTTCTGGGCAGTACTGAATTTAAGGGTTAGAAATGAGTCTGATGAAATAAAGATTCAAAGAACCTGCAATTAAAAGAACATCAAACACTGACATGAACGCCTTCATTTAATTCTATATATATCAATCTTCTGTGCAAAATACCTGAATTTAACAGTAAAGCTTCCAGAATAGAACATATACATAAAAGTGTCTTGCTCCTACACAGGAACTAGATCTGATGGTGCATCTTTTTAAGAAATTGTCAGGTTATATTAATTATGTCCCCAAGAACAAGGTTTGGCCAACTATCTTTAGTCCCTCTGTATAACTAAGCTTTAAATAAGCCTGCAGTACGTAGGCGACAGCGCGCAGAAGTCAGCAAGTGGCACTGAAAAAGCGCAGCATCAACTCGCAGTACTTAGCAAACAGCCATGGTTTCCGTGGTGGTTACAAGGAATTCGCCTTTGAATCTGCATTAAATACCCAAATTTTCTACATCCTGTTTGATGCATTTAGAAAACATCTGTTTTGATTAACTTGAAATCAGTGCAGCACGTTAACATCTCAGAGGAAATTAGGTTCATTTAATATAGATCTTAAGGCTGTGTTCCCCTTGCTCTTGTGATATCAGAAAGGGCTTTATATTTAGAAGTTGTGCTTCTGCAATGCCCAGAAATGGTGGAAACAGAGAACTGTGAGCATAGAGTAAGGTATGTAGAGCCAAGATATGCTTTGATTTACTTCTCTGGGTGGTGAGTAATAATTCAAGGGAGAAATTGGCCAGATGAGAGTTAAATCCTGCAGGATTCTAAATGGGATCCTAAGCGGTGTATTTTCCCCTTTCCCCATTTCCCTTACAAAGACAGCAAACAGCAGGAACTTTCCCAAGCTGATCTTCTCAGTTCCAGGCACTGAAGGGGTGACATCAGACAATTCTGAGTAGAAAAGGAAACAAAATGAAGCACAGAAAAGGTAATTTTCTTTATGAGAAAATAAATAAATAAATAAAAGAGCAGTAAACACTTTTGGAGAAGAGCATTCCAGTATTAAAGGTGGTGCAATTCAGTTGTCTCATGTTCCAATACTCCTCTATAGGCATCTATGTCTGGTTTCATGTCAGCTCTCAATACGTAACCGCTGTCTCCTCCCAAGGAAAAGTACAACACAAGCATCTTGGGAATCTTCAGGTGTGTTCACTACAGACACCTGGTTGGGGAAGCCTGCCCAATGAGACCACCTGGGCACTGAAACAGGCTTTTGAGGTACTTAAGCAGGTAAGTAAAATCAAAATAATATAGAAGTAGCAGTGTTAGCATCTATGGAAAACCTTCAGAAGGCTGTGACTGAAATCTAATGAAAATGCAGCATTAAGAGTACTGCAGGCACAGCTTAGAAGGTAGGGTCTAAAGCAAATGCTCAAGGATGTCCATTTGTAGCTAAAGTACACTTTGATCACCCATTTTCTCAGACCACTGGCTCATTTTTTTATCTGTTGGATGTTATCAGACTCCTGCAGCTAAGATTTTCAAAGCAGCTTAAAATTATGAATGGGTTTCAATGCATTTTGGGTAACAAAGCTCCCTCAAGCTGACTTGAAAAGCTCTCCTGTGCCTGTTCAGCCTTCTGAGATGAGGACTAATGTATGGTGCATTTCTTCACATGGAGTCCAGCTCAGCAGAGAGGGCTTTGACTGGGAGGTGGTACCTGTTGCTGTAGTAATGATGGCTAGTCTGAGTTCTCTGATGGAGCTTAGCAGTTGGTGAAGTTTTCAGTGTTTCAACATCTTACTATGGCAATCATAGTAAGGCAAATTTGCAGACTTTAGTTTCATATTTCCCCTCTCATTTCAAAAAACCATCTAGTTTTCAACACAGCTCTAATGATAACTTCACAAAACTCTGTGGTTTTGCTTTGTAGATCGTTTAAGTATTTGTCTCAAGTTGCTCCACAGCTCTACTATGTCAGCTCCAAATGAATCAAAGAAGTCTCGGAGCAAAAGCTGTTTGAAACTGGTCATATTCTTCTGCATTCTCAGTGGAACCACCAATTTTGCCTGATGAGGTTCACTCAAAGGGCTTCATTGACTTAAGCAAATCTTTCAACAGGTATGGCAGGAGTTTGAAGTTTCTAATGAACCATGAAACCAGGCAAGTTTCATAGGAGCTTTTTGAGAACGCTTTCTTAATTCTAGCTCCACATCACCTAACAATTTTGCCACCAAACTCATGATGCACAAGACCCATGGGAAAGTTGTACAAACTGTTGAGGAAAGCTGTGACAACTGTATTAGAATATACAGCAGGCCCAGGGAGACCAGAACTTATTCACCATCTTGTAAGCCAGAGCTCCAAAGGCCAGTCAGAGAGCAAGATAATTACTGTTCAGAGCAACACTGATCTCCTGTTAACAAGTAAGAACTAAATTTTTTTTTCTTTTTAAACAAGGGTTTTGTTGTAAAATGCCAATTCATTGATACTAATAATGATGCACTTAGATCCAGGATATGATTTCTGGATGGAAACAGGGACTCCAAACTGCCAAGTGTTCTCTGGCATGCTCCTGAAGTGGCTTTTAAGCTCACTTTTTTTTCTCTTTTTTTTTTTAAAGAAAGATTGAAAGCTACAGAAAACAATTCAGCTGCTGAAATCCAGCATCAGCATTTTGCTCTGTCACAGTGTTCTTACATAAGTTAGTTTGTGCTCTATCTCCTCATTTTCCAAGCAATTGAGACTTCCTACCTCATAGAAGTAATGTAAAGATAGAAGCTTTAAAGACTTCCTGGTGTTTACCTGTAACAAGGATTGGGAACATGAATAATGCTTCATGTACCTTACCAAGAAGGTATAAAATTCACAGTGAGTCTCACCAATGCTATCAAAACATGCCACTGGTCAACACAGGCATTTTAAATCAAATTGGAGGCTTGATGAATTTGAAACCAGGTTTTAGTTTATGCCTGTGCTCCACCCTAGAACAATGCTAAGCCCAAGCAGAGTAATAATAGTTCTATGTCCATTCTGAAATCTAGAATACGCATCAACACATGGCAGTTACCTTTGAGCAATGAAAGAACAATCCTTTTAATGTCTAATTGAATTAAAGAATTCACGTGCAGATTTTTCCACAACAGAGCTTGGAGAGGTCTGTTTAGCAGCAGATCTGCTAAAGATTTGCTACTCAAGTCACAACTGCCCCGTGAGCAAATAGGAGTTTGCTGCAGCTCCTAATGGCAACTGCATTTATCCTCTTGGTTACAGGAACGGCAGCTCCACCAGATTCCAGTCTCCTTCACTAGCCAACTCTGAACTGATCTTCCACTCCCTTTTACTTCAGCTTAGACATTGCAATCTGTATTTTTTTACTTGTTGCTCAAAATTCTTCTGTGTCTATACAAGCAAAGAGATGTGAAAGAGTGGAAGCCTTATGTTCTTTTCAACATACTAACTTAGAGGACAAAGATTAGAAGCCTCTTGGTGACACAGAATGGAGTCAATTAGGACAAAATATTCCGTGTGCATACTCTCCTCAAGGCAATATCTGCAGCTAGCATGTAATGCAAACCACGTTAAGCAGCTACGTCTAGCCTGATTTCTGTCCAGCTACCAACCATTTTGACTGAATTTCATCAGACAGAAATGTGCAATTTTTTTGTCATTAGAGAGCACCCAGGGAAGTAGCACAACAAAATGCTTCCTGCTGCTGTTAAATGCAGGAGGCTGTGATTTCAGCTCAGTCATCTGCTCTCACATTGAGTAATCCACAAATATTTGAGCTTTCTGGCAGCATAAACCCACCCACCCCCCCACAGTAGTAGAGTCTTTTTCTCTCTAAACGGTCCAAGACATTTCCATGTTTGCCTTCTCAGGCTATTGATAGTAAACTGCTTAATAGGAGAGGGCATCTGTGATGCTTTTCCTGATTATCGATAACATCTAGAAGGCTTAAACATGGCCTTTCCTGCTTCAGTTTTTAAAGGAGGTTAATTGAGATCAGATACTTAAAGCTGAACTTAATAGCAACAGAGTAAGTGCACAGTCCAGACTGTGGGGGAAAAAAGGAAAAAAAAAAAAGAAAAACAAAAAACACATTAAAAAATATTTGGAATAGTTAAATATATCCAGATCAGCCACACATGGTAACTTCAGAGCACTTAAGGAGCTAAATGAAGGACCCTGAGCCCTTCCTGGTTATCTGTAGACTGCTCACTGAAGACACTTATGGAACTCCAGGAGACCAGAAAGCATAATGTTACTGATTTTTAAGAGAAAGGGAACAGTTTGGGAACATTTAGCAGAGCCTATGTACCTGATCATAAGCCCTACCATACAAAGAAGACTGTAAGAAATACCTTGTACACATGCAACAGAACAAATGAAAATTTCACCCTTTACAAGATAACTGGCCTAGAGCACATAAAGAGATTAGACAGAGGAAAGCAAGGCTTCGAGTATAGCTCCCACAACACAGGTCCTCTAAGAAAATAAGGAAAAACGTGGCCTTTGTGAAGAAAACAAGGAAAAATACGGTCTTTGTGAAATGATTATCAAGTAGGAAAGCAAGTGGCTGAAAAGTTGCATTCAACGTGTCATTGTTAACCACTCACTGGGAGACTGGAGAAGGTATTCACCAGGGTCTTCATCCTACACACATCTATCACGGTGCAATAGTGTTCACCAGTCTGTGAAGTGCTTTTGAGAGACACCTTTTCTATTTAAAAAAACCCAAATCAGCCACACATTACAGAACAAACAACTGGATGATACCAAGCCAGGAGAGAGCGCAAGTACTTTGTAGGACAAAAATCAGAATTTAAAATTACGTTGGTTAGCTGTAAATGCCATTAGAAAATAGTTCAGAGACCTGTTAGACACCTTTGGAAAACAGTAAATCTACAGGAATAACAGCAAATTTTAGCAAATCCAAAGATTTAGACAGAAGGGAGATGGAAGAGAAGGGGACATCTTGCAGGACACTAAATGTGGTGGGGGAAGTCAATTATTTGTTCTCTTCCTCCCCTATGGACAGGCAAGAGAAATTCAATTGAAGGGTCAAAAAGATTTTTAAAAGTTGAGTAATAGTTACTTGAAGAGATTGTGAAATCTTCTATCACAGATTTCTAGAACATATCAGGGTAGTTTAGGCTAATTATTTACTTGATTACAGGCGTTCCTTCCAGCCCCCAGTACTCCCTTCTGTCCCAGGAACTCCTCTTGCTCTCCCTTGTCCCCGACATCCCATTTCAGTTCTCCTTGCCGCACAATCTCTTCCTTGTACCACTTCTTCCCCCAGGGACAGGGAGGGGGAAAATTAGACTTTAAAGAATTCTGCCCCAAATGACTAATGAATTAAGTTAGAATTAGTGTCATAAATTAGAACATTCTGCAGCATTTATTAGACCATTGGCTACCATGACCTCTTATGCTAGGGTTATACAGTTGCTTCCATTCCAGCATCCCTAATTTTGAGAGTCATGAATAACTTAAAAATACATATATTTTAGCTGAAATTTTCTAGGCATGAGGTAGAATTCATAGGTACATCAACTGCTCCTGCATTGTGCAGCTTACAAGCTTTTTTCCAGTTTGGAAAAAACCATTGTGTCACTGGAGAAATAACCTGTGACCCTATAGTTAAAGTCTATATGAGAATAACGCATGTGCACAACGCGTCAGAATTAAGACTGTACATCTGACCATGGCATTCCTTACCTCTGAGAGCCCAACTGCGTAACCTTCATGTGCATTACCCTTAGCTCTTTTTATGGGATCTATTTTACAATAACTTACAAATGGCATGTGTAACAAATGATATCTATTGCATTTTATTATTCATCTTTTTCCCCATATTGACATTTGAGATGTAGCCGGGGACTTTGCGCAGAATACGTCTGGCAGAAGTGGTGTGTACTGATTAATGTCCTCTTGGTGCTGATACGAAACACATGGGTTATATTAGCAAAGCGATGTATGAAATGATACATTGGAAATTACATACCTATTCCATGAATATGACTTACCAAAGTCAGGAATGTTCTAGCAATTAACTCTTACGAATGCACGGGAATTAAATCACTTCTTTCTGGGCAAAGGGTGGCGTTATCAATGACCAACAGGCTCCAATGGGTCAGCCCTAAAATTTCCTCAAGTAAATTGCTTTGATGGTATAGTAGCAAAATTATATATTCAGACAATGAGTAAATTAAAAACAAAGAGCTGTTGTTATTCCTGTTCAATTCAACAAATTGAAATTATTTCTTCCTCAAATTTAGGCCGTGGCTGAAAAAAAGAAGCCGAATAAGAGTCCTTAGGCATATGCTTAACTCCTATTAAAATCAACATCCCACTGAAACTGTTAAAGTTAAGCATGTGCTTAAATATTTTCCTGAATCTGGCCAGTGGATACTTACTTGCCAAGGTTTTATTTTCTTTATTGATACAATATTAACTCCAAAATGCTGTGGACACATAAATATTAGCCAAAACTATTAAAAGGCCAAGAAATCCAGAAAAAGTTAAGAAATCTGGTCTGGCTAGAAGACTGCCTTATCATTAAACCAACATATTAAATTTCTCTGACAGTAAAATCTATCTATAGACATACAGTAACAACAAATTAACCTCAATCTGACATGAATGAAAACAGTTTCTAAGTGGTTATAGTTCCTAAAACAGAACCTATATGCAATAAATATAATTATTTCACTGAAATTGTTAGCACATGTTTTTCTTTTGCAACAGACATGTTCGCCGTACCATCTTTGTTGTATGAATATGTTCCTTAGTAGCCCATTCTGTGCCTTCATCCTTGATTTAAATTTATCATGACACATTTTTAAACAATAGCAGGAAACCTCACTTATGACTTTAATTATAAAATGGTGTTATAAAATTATATCCACATTTTACTTTTGGCAGTTGGCAATCCTCATTTAACATAAATAACCCTTCTTGGCCTCAGCAGTTCTCTTTGGTTGATTTCAATGCTTACTGTATGTAATTGATATAAAAACACAAAGTTTAGGAAGCAGTTATTGGAACTTGTTAAAAGAAGTAGTCAAGTTCATAAATGCAGTCATTTTGCTATGTTACATGCCAAGAGAATTAATAATGTACATTTGGGAATAAGGGAGAAATTCTGGCTTTTTAAAGAAAGACTGATGTAACTACAGTATTCTACTCCTATGTTAATTGTTTGGCTCGCAAACCCATGGCTTTGTTTCTCTTCCACCCACAGCTGCTTCCAATAATCTTCTAAAAACTGACACACACATCCACGTTACAGGCAGACGTAGAACTACACATGGGCACTAACACCAAAATAATTCTGTTGTTCTCTATTAAAGAACAAGAGCAAATGTGTTAACCTTGCCATATAAATAAAAGGGAAAGACAATCCACCAGAAGAGGCTGTCCTCAGAAGACGGAAGCTTAGCAATACTAGAGATGAAGCTACTTCAAGTCACTTCCCAAAACAAATTCCCAAGTAGTTCACAGGAAGGGGCTGATTTTCAGCTGAAGACCCCCAAATTTGCACAAAGGCATCTTTGTCTGTCTTACTTTTGCACGCTGACAGCTCTGGCACATGAACATCCAAGAGTTACTTGCCTGCATGAGCAATTAAGCAACTCCAAAGTCGGTCACACAAGTGTATGAGAAGCCATCTGTACATGATGCAGAGAGAGACCACCATTTGAAAAACCCAAGCTTAGTATTAAAAAGCAACACCTTCTTAACTTGTGTCTGACTATCAAATAGCATTACTCACAGGATTAAAAGACTTTGATGAACTGGAGACAAAAACCAGCCCACTTCTCAACAGCAATGGGCTCTCCATAACCTCCACGGAGCTGATGGGAGCTACTAATCATCCTTCACTTCTGAAAACAAATCCCTCAGGTTAGGCTCTACTTAAAGTTTTGCCATCTGCCATTTTAAGGACCTACCTTCAAAAATTCTAACTTACTAAAGCTAATTTATGAGACAGAATTCAAAAACATTGAGAATTTTATTTTTAAGCTTCCATTTGGCTGGTTTATCTCATACCTCAAATAATAATCAGTTTAAGACACAAGAAGGGGACCTAGTGCTTTTTGCATCAGGTTCCACCACCTCAGATCATGAGAGGGATTGTGTCCTACAAGCCAAGTCACACAACAGGACACAGCCATAGCACAGGATTGCGTTTGTGGACAGACAGAGATCTGTGATACCATAGATTGTCACTAACAAATGCCAGATGTGGCTGGTTGGAAGCAGAGGCAGCTGGGAAATTCAGAGGAAAGCTGAGATGCTTAAAATGTATGTGCTGTCGATAGTACGATGGGAGAACACGACAGAGGGGCCAGATGTGCTAGTCACACACAAAAAGAGACTAGACAGATCTGCAAGACAAAGCTAAATAAAATGGTTAAGTAAATTAGTTTATGGGCCGTTATCTTGGGGTAAAGATTCAGCTTTAGGAATATGGAAGGGACAAAGACTTCTCCTGCTTCTTCTGGCATACTTGCACTCTCAGTTGTTTTTATACATCCAAAATGTAACGTAGTTGATATGTGCTTAGTCAAGAGCATAAGCACCCATCTGTCATATTTAAACCAGTCTCTTATGCTCGATCATGTACCAAAGTGCCTCCTATCCCTTTCCAGTGAACAGGGAGAACACAACAATACCATTAATCCTTACAAGAAATGTCTCTCATCTGTAACTTGCCACTTCCAACCAGTGCTGGAAGAAAGAGACAGCCCGTGCTTTTGGTGACTCATCAAATCATTCAGCCAGGAAAGCATGAGGACACTGGCATTTCAAAAATTTCTTGTGTCCTCCCTCCTTAACCGTGCAAGGATGGACAGGACACAGCCTCTGTGACATAATAAAGTTAGAATCACAGGATGGTTTGGGTTGGAAGGGACCTTAAAGATCATCCAGTTCCAACCCCCTTGCCATGAGCAGGGACACCTTCCACTATATCAGGTTGCTCAAAGCCTCACCCAACCTGGATGTTCACTACAGTTCACTAAGTAAATCAATTCTAGTTTTAATTCTTCTCCATCAATGAACTACAACATCCATTTCAACATCTCTAAGCTCATCCCTATTCAGCTGAGACCTCCTGACTTTAATTGGGGTTCTACCCATGAGAGAGGTGCCAGATCAGCCCTGCTACCAGTAGAACACAAGAGGTCCCAAAGCCAGTGGCTCCCACCCTCAAACCAGCACAACAGCAGGTTTCAGTCATCTGGACTGCCTTCCTTCTTCCTTGGGCATCGCCAGGTTTGTGCGAGTATTAAAAGCAAACCTGAAAAAACAGTGCTAGGGCACACGTTGCTTTTTCCCCTGAGGGCCAGGCCCCGAGGTTCAGCTGAGAAGGCCACACATACCAGCATGTCTTTCTTTCTCCCACAGATGTTACACTGTTTCTGAATAAATAGGAAGCTGACTACCTGACTACCTAATAGGAAGCAGTGGAAGAAATTACTTCAGAGGACGCTGAGACTCATGGGACTTTCACATTTCCTAATATAAACTTTGATTTTGCTATTTTTATTGAAAGAGGGGTGTTCAGCAAAGGGGGTAGCACTTCCTCCTCACACTTCCTATGGCCATATGCAATATTAATACCTTAACCTTATAATTAGAAATGGTCCTATTTTGTGGAACCTGAGGTTTTACAGACCTCTTGAACTTCTCCGGGGGGGGGAGGAGGAAAGGGAAGTAAAGAATGAAGCTTACCACATCTTTTCTTGTAAGCCTGTGATTTTCATTTCCCCTGTGACAGGAGATTCAAGTGGGTTTGTTTTTTTTTTTCTTTTTAGCCATCATATTTTTCTCCTTAAAGATCCCTCGAACACTTGGTCTAGACATATTTTTGAGGTCAAGCCCTAAATTGCTGCAAACTCTCAGTGTTCTCTGTATTGGTGCTACCAGTCTATACCAACAACCAGCCCCAGTGCGCCTGCCTCTGTGCTTGGCAGGGTAAGGAGAAGATCAAGCTCCAGCAAGGAATTTACCCATCATTCTGCAGATATCAACTGCCACCTATTTAAAAAAAAAAAAAAAAGCAGCAAACAATTGGCCTTGGCAGCATTCAGGAGGCATTTGGCCACAAAATCCCAAGAGAGATCTAATCCATCAGAAGGGCAACATTTGGCCAGTTATACTCCTCATTTAAAAGCAGATTCCATGAAAACTTAAAAAAAATAAAATTAAATTAAGTTTTAAAAAGGCATCACAGCTGAGAAACTTAGGTTTCCTGACTTAACCAACAACTGAAATCAAAACCCAAAGCCACATCCTCAGTTAATATAAATATGGTGCAACTGAAGCTGATAAAGCAAGGCCTGTCAAACACATCCTAGTCCCGCTGTAATCCTCTTTAACAGTGTTGAGGCAGAATAACTTCCCTAACACACCAGAGAAGGGAACAGTATTGCTCTGTTTCCATGCTTGGGATAGGAGGCCACAGTTTGGGGTTGCAGTGGCATTGAGGTGTTTTCATTCAAGTCCTCATTAGAAACAGAGTAATGGACAATGGTAGGCATTAGAACTGCTGAAGGAGAAGCAAGACAGCGTATGTTCATTGGCTCACTATCAAAGAGTTGAATCCTCCCTGTTGGCCCAACAGTCTCAGAAGCCAAAACAACACTTCAACTGAAGTCAACTTAAAACCTTCCCTTCCATCTTAACCTTAAAACTTAACAGTGAATTAAAGGATTGTTCTACTATAGTGAACATTAGAAACATACCTAATGCATCAAATTCACTTTACTTTAGCAAATAATTTAATAAAATTAAAGGTGAATTCTAAAAAAAAAAAAAAATTGCTAAATCTCTGTGTTTACCCTCAGAGAGGGGTGGGATTTTTGGAGTTTGCTTGTTTGGTTTTGGCAAACAATATATTTACGCCCTTTAAGAGTCCTCTAAATTATGTGGCCCACCTCCTACATAAGACACGGCTGGACATATGCTCTGAGTTCAGAGTACAGCTGAACTGTGCACAGAAACAAGAACTGCTTTTCCAGGTTCATCCACACCTCGGAACACCTACCCTGTTGTGTACATGACTTCAAGCTGCTCTGCACATGCAGGGATTCCCATTCCTCTTGCTGTCCCAATAAAGTTTCCTTTCTATTAACAGGTTGATTCCCCAGCTCCCACCTCTCTACCTCATACCAAGGAATGGCTGAACAAACACAATTTCCCCCCTCCCAAACTTTCTGTGGCAGCATTAGCCCTCTGCTGCCATTGAGGAGTAACCTCACACAACGCACTTACAAATCCACTTTTCTCAAAGCCACCAGTTTTAAATCCCTTCCTAATTTCATCTTCTGACACGACACCTGCTTATCCCCCACGTGCAGGTGAAAGTTTTGCTAATAATACAGGCATAATGTTTCCCTAGATTTCAGTTCCTCCCACTGATTGCTTATCCAACACAGTCTGTGCAGTACTGGTGCCAGTCAACAGCGCTTCTACAAGCAGTGCTTTACTGTCTGAAAACTGGCAGGATAAAAAGCACTCTGCTTTCAGGACCTGGGTGATAGTTCAGTTGCGATTTGTCTTATAAAGTCTCAGAAGTTTTGACTCTTCAACAAAAACAGTCTCTCTTTGGTAAGTGTAACAAGTTGGCCTAGTATATCAAAATTCTGTAAGACATCAGACTAAAGATGCACAGCAAATGCCAAAAGACAGCCTCTTGGAGAAATTTCTTGAACAACAATGTCCTCTGCTGGCAGGAACTAGACTCAGCTTGTAACGCTGAATTGCAGTACCTTCCCCCTGCTTCTGGGGACATCAGCATTAATGTGTCATTAAATGGCCTGAAGAGGAAGCCAAGAAAAGAACAAAATCAACACGGCGATAAAGTGTTATTTCAATAGTTGTGTCTGGTTTACCTCACATGAGGACAGAGGTCAAGGTATATTTGATACATAAACTTCTGATGACAGGAAACTGAACACGATTCAAGATTAGCCTATGTGACTTCATGCCCCAGTGAACAGGGCAGCTGCATGGCAATGCAATCCAGATTCTGCTCTCAACCTTATCGCTTGTTCTCTGCGCATCTTCGGGGAAATCAGGCCTCTTCCATTCATTTAGATCTCAAAAGCATCAGAACAGTGAAGACATTATTTGTCTTCAAAAAGGAGCTGAAGTACTTTCAAGAGCACACAAATGACACGTGAGTCTTGGATTTATTTGTAAATGTTACACACGTACTAACACTAGATTTTCAGAGTATTCAGGTTCCAAAAGAGGCGTGGAACTCTGCCAGGAACTCCAGTAACAACCTAACTACTGTTAATCCTCTTTAAACACAGTGGAGTTGATAGCTGCTTTGTTGGGTTCTTCCATGTCCCTAAGTGCTGATTCTAAAGAGCTTTAGTTTTGGTAACACTTCCCTAAATACCTGCTCCAAATCTCTAAATAAAAAAACAGTGTAGTTGAACCCCAAATTTAGACCTACTTAGGCACCAGAAAAAAAAAAGAAAACAGCCAAATGGAAATTCTCCATTTTCATTCGTGGTAGGCAGCTGTCTGGTGTTCCTCATACTCCTTCTATACCTCAAAGGGACAATCACATGGGGGAAAAAGCACATGAAATCCAATTAGCATCAAAAATAAGCACTGTTATAGTTCTAGTTAGTTCTAGGGACTAGTCATAATCCTAAAAGCATATAACATCACCCCCCCCCCCTTTTTTTTTCCACATTCACAGAGCTTGACAATTCTGTTGAAATTCAGGAAGATAACCAAGAATTATCCAACATACTTAGAAAGACTGAACAAACTTTTCAGCTCAGATTCACTTTGTCAGATCCCTTGAGGTTCTGCATCTGTTTGCTCTTTCCAGCTACACAAGCTGGTCTAAGAAAAGCCATTACCTTTCCCAATAAACTTTGTTTTCCTTGAGATCCTCAGAGCACTGCAGCTACACCACCACTACCAGAGTTTTTCTAGCTTTCTTCAGCAGCCAATAGAAGTCATTAGCGGAAGAAACCTCCAACACCTGCAAAATTACTACATTGTTGCTTAAGAAAGCAGAAGCCAGGCTCAGGATAAGAGGACTGTGAATCAGTCCAACAGCTCAGAGTTGGTAGATTTTAAGTGTCACAATGATGGTATTTTAAAACCACATTGTAAGGTTGTATGAGACAAGGTGATCAAAATGAGCGAGAAAATTTCATCACGAGGGGGAAAAAAAGAGTAACAATTTCTAACGATCCCTTAGCTTGGTCACCAATTCTATTTATATGTTTTAAGGAACCATAAATATTTTTATCTGCACTCAGGACACAAAGAGGGTTTTCCAGTTTCTATATAAAGAAGTCATTTTGGACAGATCAAAACAATAAAGGCACAGGACTCCTGGATGACAGATGCCAGGATGTTAGTAACCATAAATGGTTTTCAAATATGGCCCCATCACCATCCCCCACAGTAGCCCTTTCAAGTGGGAATTACAAATTGCTTACTTGGAGAGGAAATTTCAAACAGGCCACTTATCAAAAAGTGCCAAATAAACCTGTCATTGGGATAGAAGTTACAAACCATTCCTAAACTCTGCAGACATTTCCTGAGCCTGTGAACTCTGATCTTGGCTTCTAATAAACATGACATCAACTCCCCAGTACTGCAGACACAAGACACATGACCCACCACTATGTTACCGCTTCCTCGGCAGTTTCTTCTAGGATCTGTTCTAAAGCACATCAATGGAAGACTTTTACTTATTTCAAAATTGGTTTTGGATCAGGTCCTTCAAGGGAGGTCAGAACAAGCACAGCACGGCATCGGTGTGTGAGCTACAAATATTATTGCAAGTATCCACTTAAAAGCAATACTGAATCTGAGACCTTAGAGGAGTTTTCCAGGTATGGAATTAGTAAGTGGGTTAAGACAAGACTCCTTTTGCTGTCAAAGACTTATTAACTGCAAACCTCTCATGCTACAACTGTAACTGAGCCTTTAAAAACTATGATTAAACACGTAAATACTGGATGGCTACCGAATAACGTCCCTAAACATGTTAAGAGTGATTACAATGTGCTAGAAGATTTCCAACACTGGAATGACAGTCACCTTAATTCTCAGAGAAATTCTAGAAAACAATTAAGATAGCTTAAGCTCTACAGTTTACTTTTTCCATGTAGGCACTTCCTTTGCAGCTAAGTTTTTGGTTTTGAAACTAAAGTTGGAAAAGTAGATTTAAAAGAAAAGTTCCCATTTATCTCTGGGCTGGAAACTTGACTGGGAACCCTACCTGATACAGCAGACAAAATGGGCCATCAACTCAACAAGCTAAGATGTCAACAAGCACAGAACTAGGGCTCTTGGGAAAGTAATTTTTAAAAATTATTATAAAAATAAGATATTTGTAAAGATTATGGAATATTCATCTAGAAATGAAGCCTCTACTTCTGCCTTAAGGACAAACATTTCCTTCATACTTGGATAGATCCTAAAACAATTCCAGATCAAACACAGGTCAGAGCTGGCAGGTTTTGATGTGCAATGAGTAAGCAATTTTGTTTAAAAGCTTCATGATTAACACATTAATCTTGCTGGAAAGGACATCAGCAGAAGCCCCCATGAATCCTTAGAGATGGTGAGTTATAGCAGATGCAGATCTAGAAAGCTGTCCAGAATCCTGGGAGCATGACTGCCCATTTTTCATTTCTGTGTTTTCCTCTCCCATCCTCATCAGTTTAGAACCTACAATTTCTAAAACTAAGAAAGTCGTGTTGGTCTGTATAGGTCAGAAAGGAGAGATAGCTGCTCCATAGCATAAACTGACTACCAACACCTCTAGTCAAGCTTAAAGCAGTTACACACAAACAGCATTCTAGCACAAAGCTGCTAAAACATCCTCAAGTCACGGCAACCTCAGCACGTAGCTAGCCTGCCAGTTAGAACGTAAATGTTTCACTCTTCTCATGGCAGAATACCACCTGCAGTTCACTGGGACACAAAGAGAAGGTCATTTTGTGGAACAGATAGACAAGGAGACACATACGTATCTGCCACTATCACAAGGCTGAGCTGGTCCTCGGCAATCTGCAAAGCTCAAAGCCCCTCCATGCCCTGCTGTGGGGAAGGGGAATCACCTCCTTGATCCTGAAATGGACAAGAAATCCTCGAGTTTCAGGAAGTCCTTGGTGGATTTCACTCCAAGGACTTTTCTTAGGAAGGGAAAAGAAACTCACTGAAGGCACAAGATCACTGGCCTGTGTACACTGATGATCAAAAGAAATTATCCAATTTACATCATCCGATTATTTAGCCTTCTAGTTTCAGAGCTGTAAAAATAGAGATCTCCCCAGGACTAAAAAAGACCAGCTATTCTATACCAACATCAGGAAGCCGCAGCACTTCAGCAG
>NW_010323078.1:0-10594 GCF_000700745.2 Antrostomus carolinensis | reverse complement strand
AGCAGGAACACAAAGAGCAAACGATGAAACCGGATTGCCAGGGAGGGAGCTTACTGCAGTCAGGGGTTAGTCAGAATAGCCAGGCAAAGCCGAGCTCTTACTAAGGGAGCCAAGTGATCTTTAATGACCAGGAAAAACTCAGTGCTTTGGATTTAATGACTCATGGAGCAGCTCAGTACCTCCTACCAACGTGCTGTGGCATTCATACCCAGAAGGAAGCGTGTCAGCTACTGAGTCACGCAGCTCCGAAGGATTGGCTGTCGCCAATCTAAATACAAACTATGCCCAGCCCTGTTCAGTCCTGACATTACCGTAGCCCAAGGTTAAGCTCATCTCCCAAGAGGTTTCTAAAATAAAAGCCTTTCTGGTTATAAATAAAATACAATTTCTAAACCCAGGCTACCGGGACCACGTTTGAAAGGCCAGCCATTTTCCTACACACGCATTTAGCCTTCGAACATCAAAGCCCCTGCAATACAACCTGCCGAAGAGACTGGAAGCAAAACTGATTGGCCACTTAGGACTCAACTTTAATATAGGAGGGAGACTTGTGTTTTTACACTACTGACCTACATTTGCAAATCCCTGGAGGTAATTCTGTCCAGCCTATAAAAAGGAAGAGCTATAAAGCCAGCTATATTAAGTTGTTATGCAATAGAAAGCACAGCTGTGCTGAACAAAAACAGCCTACAAGAGGAGCAAAAGTCACAAAGTTCCACATAGGAAAAAACTAATACATTTCAGCTAACAAGAGAAGAGACTTTTAATTAACTTGTTCTCATTGAGTGGAGAGATAATTAAATGACAGAAACAACCATATGAGTAGAATCAGTTTAGAAGAACTCACATACGGAAAAAAAGGGATTTTTCAAGATCCATCTATTAAAAAGAAAAACAAACAAGGGCTCTATTTAAACTGCTTTCGGTTTTCTTTTGTCAAATGCGCTCACGTGCTTTCTTTTAAAAGAAAAAAGATTTTAACTCCAATTCAATTTAATCAAATCCTGGAAAGATCTCTGATCCAATTCTTCAGATATTTCATATTTTTAGGATTATTTCTTTCTTCTGTTTATGCAATTACTCAGGAATCTCACCTTTCACTTCATCAAGGTCTATCTCCCTTCCTTGCAGCTGCACAGCAAAGATTGACAATATGACTTGTATGCATCACAACGGCTCAAAAATGACAAATTAAAAACAAAGTGACAATAAAATAAGGAAACCATGCAAAGCTAGTTTGATAAAGACAAAATATTGGGGTGGGATTTAACTTTTGGGAAGGTGTAGCTCACAACTTGAGATCTTCAAGGCCTGATAATGGGGGCTTGGCCAATTGCTTCAAAAGGAAGCATATTTGCTAGGATGAGCATGTCTGTATCAAATCACGAGGGATCTGCACTGCTTAAACTGCAGTATTCTTTAGCCAAAAGAATAAGCCACCTCTCTAGTGTCAGCCACAGTAAAAAGTCACTCATAGTTTGATCCATGAAGGTCCAGTAAAGAGTTCATATCAGGCCAAAGCACAAATGAAAACCTTCAAAGGGACTATTCATATGCTTAAGTTAAGCCTCCGTTGAAGTGCTTTGCAGAAGACAACATCTTATCCTTGGAAAAAAGAGCTTGTGTTAAGTGGAACTCAGGCTAGGAAAAGAGAATCCCCTGACGGTGTGTTCCTTGAGGTCTACCCAAACATGTTACAGGTGCTCACAGCAGAGCTCCTCCAAGATCAGCCACAAAACTCCTGCCCACACCTGCCTGGTAGAGATGACAAGATGTGACAGGAAGGAGGCATTTTCCATCTGAATCAAATTGGCTGGAATAGCATCTGCAAGCTTGTAATATCCCAAATAAACTGGCACAACAATCAACTCCTTTTGCCCTTAATAAATTCCACACAAAAGCAGGATTTTTGGAATGACGTAGACCCAACCCCACCACATCCTCAAGTTCTCCTGCCATCTGTACAGTGCAGCTGCGCTGTTTCTAACCCCAGATACCTCACCGCAGAGTCCTCTCTTAATAATTTAAGGCCTCTTATGGGGATGTGTTTTGTACGAGCAGCAAGCTTAAGAGGTACTTTTTAAATAGGTAATGCTCCAGACAAACTTTATGGTCAGGTAGGTTAAGAATATAGATTTATATACACATAAAAATTAGAACTACAGAAGAAGCTGTATGGCTTCCACTATTTGTTGGGGAGGAAAAGGGAAAAGGGAAAAGGGAAAAGGGAAAAGGGAAAGGAAAAGGAAAAGGAAAAGGAAGAAAATATATAAAATTATCACCATAACCTATTTTTTTACTAAATAACATTTCAATGGAAGATCTTTTTTCCCAAATATCATCTTTATACTTAAAAAAAAAAAAGTGCCAGATACAGGTGGCTCATACTATTTCACGAACACGTAATAAATAGTCAGTGTTTATCAAATCCTCAGCGTGATGCCAGGCACACCTATCATGGCAGAAACTTGCAGGGCTTGCTGGGCCCAGAGCTCTAGTAACCTGGAAAGAAATAGAAATCGTGCTCTTTGATGGGGGGATGGAGGTACTATCATGGATCTCGGTTCTACCATAAGGCACGGGAAGCAGGAAACTCAGAGAGGAAAAGCAAGCTTTCCAGAGAGTCCTGAATAGGAAGTGTGTTGTCTGCCCTAAGAATTAATCCTGCAGATACATACAAAAGGTGGTTTTACCCCATGTCCATCCTGTACACCTCGAGCATCAGGTGGTGTGGCCTGTGCTGTCATCAGCTAACACGGCTGAGAAGGCCACCAGATGTCCCCTTTCCGTGCTGCAGTTACAGCCACCTTGGAGTGGCCCCTGTTAATAGGGCTGCAGTGGCATCTACTGGTCACAGCCCAGCGAGGCAGGCAGTATTTTTGTCAGCTTCAAACGTTTCTCAGGTGACAGAAGAGCTTTTCAGGCTTCTTTCATACTTTTTTTTTTTTCTCCACTGCCCTTCCTTATTGTTATTACATATTATTGTTACAGCAATGACTATTGGCAGTTTTGTTTAGCACATCAAGCAATATTTATATTTCTTCAGGTACTCAGAAGGATCAGCTCCAGTGAGAGACAGCATGCAATTCAGTTACAAGTAGAGAGAAAAAAAATCTGAACTCAGGCTGGCATGAATGATTCACTGAGACTTGTGCACATGTGTGTCAGTGCAAGAGCAGTTTGCCATTAGGGGTTTCTCTTTTATCAGTGCTCAGCTTTAAGTGCAAAGCAAAATTAAACAAGGGTCAAGTTCAAAGAATGCAGTTAAGCATCACAGTTGGGTCCCCAGTTTGTGGAAATTCAAGTATCCAGCACTCACTTGATCTTACAAAGTTGTCAGAGTTTTCTTCTGTCACTGGGAATAAAATGATAACTGGTCCAACCCCAAGCGCAGGCACAGGCAAGAAGCACAACATTGGGTCAGGGCCAGAAAACAAAAGAGATGTAAGCAACGCCGCTATGATGACAACTGCTGTTTCAGTCATCTTCAAAGATGACTCCTTTTTAAAGAAATATTTAAAGCAGCACTTCAAGACTTAAAAGCTTTGCCAGTTTTTAAAAAGCTATGCTCTAATGAGAGGGTTTTTTTCTTAAATTATTTTTTAAATAAGCAACACAATATTTGCTGTTCTGTTTGGAACACACTTGAATCATCTTTTCAAATTTTCTTCACTGTTCTCAAAGTCCAGTCTTGCTCTCAGAGGTGAAGCTCTAAGAAACATGAATTATCATGAAGGTAACAATAAAATCATAACAGTTGGTAATCCAGTCAGAGACTGGGGGAGAGGAGAAAAAAAAAAAAAACCAAAACCCAAACACACTACCCTTAAGCACATACATATGGAATAGGACTTTTCAGAGCGTTAACGATGCTACAGCTTTCACTGGTCAGTCACAACCCTTGTAGGGAACTCCAGGTGCTGCTCAGCCCTTGGGAAAATGCCGACACCAATTTAGGTGCCAGAAGAGAGACAGGAAATTCTTATTTAAAGCTTCTAATTTTCAAAAGGTTGAGTCTAGCACTTAAAAAAAAAAAAAGAGTTGCATGTTTGAATGGGAAATCAAGTTTAGCAACACAGTATTTGCCTTGCTTTCATCAGAAATTATTCAGTCAGGAGAGTTGCACAACCCACTTTTGTGGAAGCACCATTTCAAAAAAGTCTGCTAATGCATTGCTTCATAGACAGATGCAGCCAAGTTGTATGGACCAGGGAAGACCTCTTCACTCGAGATCTTATTCTAATGTAAACCCACAAGCCTAATCCAGCCAATGGGGCAGAGCCTTGTGAACCCCTCCAGGGCAGAACAGTTCCACCTCTGCCCTCCCTAGGGCTGTGGCCTAAAGGCCAGGAGATGGGCAGAAGCAGCTCACAGGGCAGGAGCTCCTTGTTAGCCAGCAGAGACACCACCACTACCACCACCACCATGACCAGAGTCCTCTGTGAACCTCAGGGCTGTATGACCAAACCCCACCCTGAAGCAGCAGCACTTGGCTCCTGCCAGCCTGTCCCAGAGCTGAGGGCTCTGCAAGACCCCCTCCAAACTGGAGCAGGGGAACACCTGTACAACTCTGCCTCTACCACCAGTGGCTCAGAAACACCCAATTTACAACTGAACCCCTTTGCAACCTCCAGTCATGCTTCTTCTGGTGCGAAGGGAATAAAGACACTTCTACCCTGAGAGGTCCCCCCAGTTGCATCTCCTTGAGGCAAAAGACTGTCTTTAGTCAATCTGCACAGACATTTAACTTTCAGTTTCATTTAGATCTTGTAAGTATAGCTGTAATTTTTAAAGTGTCTAAAAAAGGATGAAGAATGGCTTAGGGTAGTATTAATACAAACAATTTTAAACTGAAAAGGTCAAACAAAGGTGAGTCTATTTATCTTAAAAGCTTCCATCCAAATAGCCCCAATCCAGCTTCAGATAATATCTCAGAATGTCACTCCAACTAAGAAATAGTATCCTAAGGAAAACAGTTATAATGAGAGCATGTAATCAAACAATTATTTTGAACCCAGTCTTTCACATTCCAGTTTTGGAAGGAATAGCACCAAATCCTATGTTTGCCTTTGGGACTTTTTCTTCACCTGCTCCTACAGCTAAGAGTACAACTGCATGCAAGACATCCCCATAAGACAAGATCTAGTACCTCAATAACAGACACAGTCCAGCACACCATAGGATAATACTGTATAGCTTTGCTCACCCCGAGATCTCAGAAGTTCTTAAACATAAAGGAACACTACTATCAAAATTGGCAGAACAAAAAACAGAGGCTCAGGCATTTGCTTGGTAAGCCACAGACTCTCCAGCTCAGCACACGTAAACAAAACCCACACGTCGTTTTGTAGGATACAGCCACTTCTTATTGCTAATAACTTGTCCTATTACACACAAAAGACGTTCAAGTATTAGTTTTATGTACAAGAAGCAGGATGTGCATGGCCTTCCGGCCAAAGCTGCAGACTTGACATCAGATTTTAGCCTCAGTTCCCTCCTCCGAAAGGCGTGTAACTTTGCACAGACCTGTTACCACACCAGTCCTCGTATTTCCTATTTGCAGAATGAGAACTACTACTTCCTTCCTCAAATGTACAACAAAGCTGTCATGAACTTGTTAAAATTTGACTTAGGATCTGCAAGAAACACAACACAACAGAAGAGCAGACTAAATTCACTGGTCAACATTTTATATAACGCTATATCTTGCAGCCTGTAACTTTTATGTACATAGTCAGGCATAACAACTTTTACCTCATAACATTTACAACTCCACAGCAGCTGTTCACACTCTAAGGGTGGAGAAGGAAGAGGTATTTCTTTTCATTAACCACGCAGATATGTATTTAAGAGCAGAGTTTTCAAAATTGGCCAACATTCACTTGACAGCACCTCCTTGTAGCCCTGACTTGACAGGAGCACAGAAAAGGTAACAGCAAGAATTTCTGAAAGCCTTACATCACCCAGCACATTTGTCAACCAAGTCACTATTTTATTTTATTTCTTTAAAAAAAAAAAGCCTGAAAGACAGTCCAAACCACCATTTGTTTTGCTCTGTGTTGCAGTCATTGGACTGAAGGAAGGTAAAAGGCTGGATGGTGGGACGAGTTTACCCTTGGTCATGAAAAAGAAGTTCTACTTGCAACTGAAGCTTTGCAGAGCTTCATTGCTTCAGCTGAAAGCAGTATGACAGAGGTCTGAGTCACTGTATCAGCTGTCTGGGGAAAATACATATTATTATGGTCTGTTTCAAATATTATTCCCCTTGGTCTCCTCTATGTAAGAAGAACCCTCCCACTCACCTTGCTCTGGTCTTCATATTGAAGGGGTTTCTGCTAACACTGTTAAATGACTCAGGCTTTGCACCAGACTCGTCGGTGTTTCATCATGAGTCACTTTTCAAGCAGAACACAGCCAGAGACAGAGGGTCAACTTTCAAAATCCTTCAGAAGCACCTGTGCCCAGAGGGTAGATACACTCTTTGCAAGTTTGACTCATTACGGATCATTGCTGCCTGCTCTGCACTGAGGGAAACTCGGTCACATCAACCTCAGGGCCCAAGTCAGATCTGCAATAGAAGCTTGAACTTTGCTAAACCAAGAGTAAGATTGGGGGATTTATTTATTATTCCTTTTAATCAGAGCACCACTCATAGGACTTGGATTCCGAGCTGAATTCTTCCAAAGTTTCAGATATTTAGACCATAGCTCCTGGTTTCATGAACTGGCAATATAGCCAAGGGATATCAAAAGATAAAATATTGCCAGCTCTCATCGTGGCCATTTATTGCAGTGTAGATATTAAACATGGAGGCCTACAGATCCACCGTGGTAAAGATCAGCTCTTCTCAACAGCTTTGTCAGTTTTGTCTGCTACTTATTCTATGGTTTGCATTGATTTTTTTGTTGTTGTTGTTAGTAACAGGGAGGGGGGAATACAAGAGATACATACATCACTTCATCCAGAGTAAATGAAAAATATTTTTATTTAGCACAACAAAAATCATCTGCCTGCCTAGTGTGTCTCAGTGCAACTTCAGAAATCACATTACAAAATAAGACAAATTCTCCACGAGGAGAGAGGGCACCACTCTTTTACATTCCTGTTCTTTGGCTTTGGTGCAGTTACATGAAGAACAGGTCTCCAGTGGGTGACCAGCTTATGACACAGGGACATGACAATGACTTTCTCTTCTCAGCTTTATCAGAGTCTTCACCTGCAATCTGAGCCAAGATATCCAGCCCTGTGACAATAGTATTTACCTTCGAGGCTTTAGTAAATTCAAAGGTGCCAGACACTTACAAGAGCATCTGCAAGTACCTTACAAATGTCTTTGTGTAACTCAAAGGCTCACTTTGTGTAACTCAAAGGCTGATCTCAGAGCTTGCCTGCAGCCCTCCAAACTCAGAGCACTCTCATGATTAGTTACACAGAAAAGCTGAAGTAAGTGACTAAAGAGACTGCGGGGAAATACAGCACTTGCAAGAAGTTGACGCTGTCCCCCACCCCTCCTGCGGTTCTCTTCTGTATCCGCTTTTGAGACAGCCTGACACACCACACGTGGGAACGTCTGCTTATGCAGAAGGAGGAAGTATTACAGCCCCTACAGAGAGGACGTGAAAAGAATCTAAGTAAGGCAGGTTGGATGGCAACATGAATTTGGCAAATAGATGCCCCAACAATGCTTGAAGTTACTACTGAGCACAGGGGGGTTTTTTCTCCATACTTAAGGTAAGATCATAACAGACATACAGAGGTCTACCAAGAAAAGAGAAGATGGTCTCTCCACACCTTGTGTTTGTTAACAGGAGCATAAACATAAGAAATAATTTAAAACATTGGCTTAAAAATTGTACAGAGGAAGTATGAAAAGTGTAGTGGAAGAAATACACCTTTTACAAAAATTGGAATATTTATTATTCTGTCTTTGTCATGTTCTGTTCCCATGCTCTCAAAATATACATTTGTCTACTGAGACTCTTGTCTATAGACATTTATTTAGTAGACTCTACAGGAAAAGGAATTAAACTCTAAACAGATCATGCTGAGTCTTAGCTGACTAACTCCAAGCATGAAGTCATGTTACCCATGTCTAGTAAGCCTCATTCTTGACTAGAGGGTTTTAGCATATAAACTGATTAAAAAGGTGCAAACGGAGGTTTCCTGTCCTTTTTCAATTAGTTTTCCCCACTTACCATCTCAAAGGATAAAAGAATTACAGGTCTCCAAATCTGATTTCCTCAGCCTCCCGTGAAAATGAGTGTGCTGCCTCCAAAACATCTTTTGCAACTCTTCAGAAGTAAACCATCGCTGCCTTTAATACTGTGGGTATGGTTCAACACTGACTGAAAATCCACCCATTTCCTGACACCTACACTTTGTAACAGTTTGTGCTAGATTCACAGAGAACTTACCCAAGCTTCTTTGTCTTCTGGCTTTTTCCAGATCTTTTCATCCAGCTCCTCCAGCATACAGCAAGTGCATTTCCCTCTCAGAGGGATCTGGCAGTTAGGTGACAGAGAGTTCTCTCCAGCAGTCCCAGAGCAGTTCAGAAGGAACATGTACCATAGCCTTGTTCTGCTGTGCCAGGAGGGCTGATACCAAACTCCACAGTCTCTTCCCTCAAGTTAGTTATTCATAGGCAACTGGGGGGACAAAATAAATAAATAAATAAAAATAGTGCTAGCACTTATAAGACATCAAGACTTGGACAAATCTGGAAGTGAGAATCAATGTTTATTAATACTTTTGGCCTAGCAACCACCTTTGCTTGTATCTATTACCTCCTGAGCATCTTTTTTGCCCAATTTAATCACGGGCCTGAAGTTTCGCCCACAGGAGAGATGCTTTATTTGTTTAAACAACAAAACACAAGGATTTGTTTCTGAGCTGAGCTACAGCAGACTCAGGGCTTTACCAGCTTCCCTGGACCTCTGCATTGTGTCTCTGCTGAGGTTGAATGCAGCAGCAGGAAAAGCTTCTCAGTTTTGTGTCCTAGCCATGTAGCTAAGGCAAAACCAGCTCACATAGCCAGGAAGAGCACACACCAGATACTCTGGCCCAAGAGCAACCTCCCAAGTTTTTCTAATTGTTTTTCCAACTACTGAAAGTAACTCACACCTGCATTTCATATTACTCCCTGGCCTTTTCTATGAAGAGTTAGTTACTCATCTCCATACATACCTATATTAAAAAAAAACAACCCCCACAAACAAAACAAAATAAAACCCAAATAGGTAGCTTACTAAGCTGCCCTATGAAGACCTAAAAGCCATTGAGTTAAGGAAATGCCAAGGAGCAGCAAACATAGAGCTGCTCCATATGGAGGGATGAGTCAGGACTGGAGGGTGACCCCTTCAGTATTCTCACCAACCAGGACACTCACATCATCATCCTCAAACAAGGACTGAAGACCTAGCCTGAGCTTTACTAGAGCTCCTGGAATTAGTCCCAGGTGAGTCCGGTTGGGGCAATTAAAGGCCTACCTGTGTCCTAGGAGAGCCCTGAAAGGCATGCACTCTCAAATTCTTGCCTCAAAGGATGTCTGATACTTACACAACCTTGGTGCAAGCAGGGACAATCTAAAGAGATGAGCAAGGCCAGAGCAGCTCAGTGACTGAGGCTAGGACAGCGATAAGGGGAGCAAATATGCTATGATTTTAGCTGTGATTTGGCAACTTCACATCTGCTTTGTTCTAATGAAAGGAATTATTTGTTGCCCATGGAGTGTCAAAGATGCATCCTTTATACACCTACAGCCTCCAGAGGCTTTTTACAGGGTATGAGTTAAATCTAAAATATCTTTTTGCTTTATTTTATCTATTTCTTTCCTGTTGTTGTTGTTGGGTTTTTTGCATTATTTTCCCCACTGTGTTTTATCTAGTCACTATACCACCAAGCAAGTCAAAAGCAAGAAAGGCTTTCTGTGGGAATCCGCCTCTTGGAGAAGCACTTGCCCAGTTCCAGTTCATTCAACCTACTTTTATTCTGCACATTGTAACACACTCTTATATCACAAATACACCTTTCCATGCTCTGGCCTTGCACCCTCAGAACTGAACTGATTTTTTCTGACTAGTCTCAAATTTCTCAACCGCATCCTAAAGGCAACAACCCCTTGTACAGCCAGTGTGTCTCGATGGCCTCAGACTTACAGTGTTGTAGTTAAATAAATACAAATGAGGTGAAGTTTCTCAACAAGCTGCCCCACACCTGAGTGTGGCTCGATGGGCATTTCACTGCCACCGTCACCCAACATCCAAGGGCAGACAGGAGGGCTTTCAGGGCAAAAGGAGGACAGCTTTTAGCCATGGTCACTACAGAGTGGCTCATACCTACCTACCTACCTACATCTTCAAACACTAACCGGTCTTAAAGTAGACTCCTAGGTATTTGAAACCTACCCTAAAGTTAATATTTAACTTTTAAATGATATTTCTGGTATCTTTGCACCGGTTCTTGCTTCCTGAAAGGGAGATATTGAAGTATTTCAGATATGGCTTTGCCACACTTTGTTCTTGAGGGCAGCTATCAGCTTCCCCCGGCAGCCTTCACTCGTGGCCCAGCCACCACCTCCACCTGAAAGAGCTTTTTC
>NW_010323077.1:3830-7412 GCF_000700745.2 Antrostomus carolinensis | reverse complement strand
ACATTCTGTGATTCTGTGATATTAAATGTTCTGTTGCTCAGTGGAACCAAATGAATGTCGATAAAACAACCGTTCCATGTTGGACTTCTTGACCACTTTACTTACTGTTTACTTTACTCTGTTAGTATGAGAGGTCTGTGGTTTTTTGGTTTCTTTTTTTTTTTTTTTTTATTTCTTCCCATTTACAGAATCCCAGAATTGCCCAGATTGGAAAAGACCTTTAAGCTCATTGAGTCCAATCGTGAGCCCAACACTGACAAGTCCCCGACTAACCCATGTCCCTCAGCACTGTGTCTACATGACTCTTTAATCCCTCCAGGGATGGGGACTCCACCACTGCTGTGGCCAACCCTGTTCCAATATCTGAAATTAACTTCTTAGGCTCTTTTTGGAGGGAAGGAGAACTTAGAAATAATTCCAATCTGAATCAGGGATCTGGTATAAGAGGGATAAAAGGCAGCGGATGGTTCTCTCCTTATCCTGGAGGACCAACAAGGATCATCTGACTGCTGAATAGGGTCCTCAGGCCACCAGTGCCACCATATTGCGTAGAAATAATAAACCCTGTTCCAACACAAGCTGAAATTAACTGTTATTTTTATTTTTTTCTTCAGATATATATATATTTTTTTTTTTCACATGATTTACCAGAATCAGAAGCACTCTTATAGGCTGAAGTTTTAATTCCCCTCTTAACAGTGTGGAAGATTGCTGGCAAACCCTGAGCTGCAATCCCATTTCAGATACAAGAAGCAGGATGAGACCAACCAGTAATTAAAATGTGAGTGGAGTTTCCGTGTATGACAATTCCCTCAACCATTTTATTTATTTATTTTTATATATGTATATTTTTGGCATCTGAACCAAAGGATTTGATTTGAAGAATAAATACCGGGCTCCTGCTCTGTCATTTGCCAAGTAACTTTCCTGCCAATAACACTGTGTTGTAATTATGTTGTCTAAATGGCAAATGTCTATCCTGAATTATCTTTCTGCTGCTTATTTTTTACAGCAAATAGTCAATATAATAAAATCAGGATGTGCATGTTGGGACGACACCACTTTTTGACCACGTGCTTTCTGATTAGCTTGGACAACCTTTTACTGGTTTCTCCAAACTGGAAATGGAATTATTCCCCAAAGTACAGGGATGTGATGTTTTTTTATGACCAGATTTAAGGGAAAATATTGACTTATAAGTGTGGTTTGACTGATCCAGACATGATGACAGAGGGATGTGCCTGCTCCTTCTCTACTACAAGTCCTCTGCCAAGCTGTGCTGATGCAGGAATCCCCCATTTCATTTCCCAACAGCTTTTTACTGGTTTACTTTTCGCTGGTTACCTGTTTGACATCTTGCAGGATGAAACCCTTTCTCACCTCTTCTTTTTTTGCTGAAAGACAGGTGAGTGTTTGCAGTCATGAACCTTTTTGCTCTCACCCTTGCAAATAAAAAACATCAATGCTGTTACCCTCTTTAGCTGCTGCAACACCACTTCTCACCCTGCTTGGGCATTCCAATACCTGAAGGGGGCCTACAAGAAAGCTGGGGAGGGACTTTTCATAAGGGCAACTAATGACAAAACAAGGGGAAATGGGTTTAAACTGAAAGAGGGGAGGTTTAGATGAGATATTAGGAAGAAGTTCCTCACTGTGCGGGCGGTGAGACACTGGAATAGGTTGCCCAAGGAAGTTGTAGATGCCCCCTCCCTGGAAGTGTTGAAGGCCAGGCTGGATGAGGCTTTGAGCAACCTGGTCTAGTGGAAGGTGTCCCTGCTGATGGCAGGGGGGTTGGAACTGGATGATCTTTAAGGTCCCTTCCAATCCAAACCATTCTGTGATTCTATGATTCGGCGTGACAGCGACGTCGTTTTTTATTCCCTTGGCTTTTTCTCTAGGAAAAACTACAAGTAAGTGCTTCAAATTGAGAAAATTTAGTTGCTTTTTTATGTTATTATTTTTTAAAAATTTCTTTTAATGTCAAAGATGTGGCAGCTCTATGGATGAGGAACCATACCGTGCTTGTTCATTGCATATCCAGCACCGGAGCGACGACTGTATGATGCTCAGGATAATTGGGAATTTTTGGGGAGTCTCCTGTGCCGTCTTTCCTTCCCCATAGCCCTGCAGAGGGCACTCGTGCCCCTCACATCTCCCCCTGTCCACCTTTTTCTAGTTATTGATGGCCTAATTTCGTCTTTATGTGAAAGAAAGCAGATATCAAGTAATTTGCAGCAATAACCTGCTAATGCTGGGCCAGTATCAAAACTCCCATGTTCATTTCAAGTGGCAGATAAAACACTAATATATAATTATCCTTGCAAATTGGATTGTTTTAAATAACCAAAAGGCTATGGCCAGGAGAAAACTATCCCATTTCCCTTGAGTTACTATTGCAGTGTAATTGCTGCGTTCAATCAATTTCCTTGGCATTAGAAATTCCATCACAATCAACATTAAGCTTTATTCATTGTGATGGCTAAGAGCCGGGCCATTTCTCCTCTTTTCCTTAACTGGCAAAATTAATCAGGGAAAAGATTTTAAACATTTACCCGTGCGAAAGAGGTCAGCTCTGCCACTATATTGCTCAGCAGATAAGGGGGCTAATAAAAAGAAAATTGAATTACTAATGATCGCCAGGAACAGAGTATATAAAACCTGGCAATCGCCCGGTTCAGGGGGAAGTAAAAAAAAAAAAGAGAGAGAGAATCAATTTTCTTCGGACAAGGTGTGCTCATTTTTTATTTTGGAGCATATTATCAGCAATTTAATTTGAAAGAGCATAAACAGGAGGAAACAGTTAGAAAATAATGAGCCTGAAGGTGTAAAATGCTGCAGGATATATGCTGTACACAATTTATTTGGCACAACAGATAATCACTTTAATTGAATTCAAAACTGCATTGTTCAGCAGCAGCAGAAGCAGAAGCAGCAGCAGCGTGCACGGGCTGCCCGCCTCGCCCCCGGGGGGATTACAGAATATTACGAAGATGCTGGTGAGAGGTTCCTCAGTGTCTCTTTTTTTTCCTTTCCCCTCTGTAATGTCCCCTTCCAGGCAGGACTTCACAGCTCTGTGCTTGGGATTGCTTAGACACAGTCACAGCTGGCTGAAAGCAGTAGATGGAGAAAGTGAGAGGCAGATTTCTCTAGGGGAAACCCGTGCTTGTTGTGTATCACTGTGTATATTTGTTTCTTAAATAATTTGCTGTTTGCCAGGTTTCATGGTTTTAAGTGCAAGGTGATCAAGTGAACTTGCAATGCATAAACCTGTCGTGTCATCTTCTTCAGATGAACTTACTTCGCTGGTGTCCCAACTCAAACTCCTGAGTTGAAATCCTCGCTACCTACTCCTGCTTGTAGTGATCTGGTCTGTGTATTCAACTAGTTTTTAAGTAGTAGCTTTTGGATTATGTTTGGGAGAGGTGGGTGGTGGGAGAGACACGTATTTAAGTCATGTAGACGTTGTGTAGACAGTTGAGATGGGATGTGAGGAAGAATTTCTTTGCTGCAAGGGTTCTGAGGCATTGGAAGGGGTTGCCCAGGGCAGTGGTGGAGTCCCCATCCCTGGAGGGATTGAAGAGT
>NW_010323077.1:0-3817 GCF_000700745.2 Antrostomus carolinensis | reverse complement strand
GGTTAGTCATAGGGGACTTGTCAGTGTTGGGTTCATGATGGGACTCAATGATCTTAAAGGTCTTTTCCAATCGAGGCAATTCTGGGATCATATGATCACAGAGGTTCATCCTTTCATTTCTTTTGTTCTTCAGGCTTGAAGAGCGGAGTGGATGCGTGCCAGGGTGGGAATAAGATGGTTACTCAGCACTTTGCCTGTTCAGAGCACTTTGCAGGCATTAACTAATGAAATGGTGGTTCGGTGAGGTGGCACTGAAGGGGCCGTGTTACCATCTCTGCTGCACACGTGCCTTGGCAAAGGAAGCCAAAGAGATGTGGATCTGCAGCAATGAGCTGTCTGTGGCTGTGTGAATCCATGACCAGAACAAGAGTAAATTTTCACAGGATCGCAGAATCATAGTGGTTGGGAAAGACCTTTAAGATCAATGAGTCCAACCATAAACCCAACACTACCAATTCCACCTCTAAACCATGTCCCTCAGCACCTCATCTACCTGTCTGTTAAATCCCACCAGGGAAGGTGACTCCACCACCTCCCTGGGCAGCCTGTTCCAATGCTTGACCACCCTTTGGGTGAAGAAGTTCTTCCTCAGATCCAATCTAAACCTTCACTGGTGCAACTTGGGGCCATTTCCTCTCGCTTGTTACCTGGGAGAAGAGACCCACCCCCACCTCTCTCCACCCTCCTCCAAGGGACTTGCACAGAGCCACAAGGTCTCCCCTCAGCCTCCTTTTCTCCAGGCTCAACACCCCCAGTTCCCTCAGCTGGGAACTCAGCACACTTGTGCTCCAGACCCTTCCCCAGCTCCGTTGCCCTTCTCTGGACACGCTCCAGCACCTCCATGTCCTTCTTGGAGTGCTGGGCCCAAAACTGAACCCAGCACTCGAGCTGTGGCCTCACCAGTGCCCAGTCCAGGGGCAGGATCAGTCTATCCTTTAATTACATCCTCTACATGCACAGCTCGGAGGCTGGTTTTTGTGTTTTCCCCTGTTAAAATAGTCCTTTCCTGCTTATCTTTGCCTTTCTCATGCTCCAGATTGAGATAAGACAGCGGTTTGTGTTACCAGTTTCCTGCTTGTCCTCTATTGCCACCCCCAACATTGAAACTGGTTTCCCTAAACGTGCTGAATAGAAGGAAATCCTGTTTATATTTACTTCTTTCCAGAGCGAAATTCCATCGGGATTTGTAAGACAAGCTTCACCCTGCCACCTGCAGAAGAGTTTCTACAACTCTTTAATTTCAGTCAGAGTGATGATCAACCTCCAAAAAAATTCCTCAAATTTTTAATTTCTCTTTTTGCTTCCTCAATGACACAATCTGTGCGGCGTGAGGGTGTTGGGACGGGCAGAGAGATACTTGTGCAGAAAGTAAACGGGGTGTAAATGGTGAGAAGTAAGTTATGGCTGGCATCTGAATGCTCAGCTGCTGTGAATTTTATTGACACTGGGTGTTTGGATCCCTCTGGCAGCTTTGAAAATCTCAGCAATGGATTTTATACCCTCTTCTTTTTTTTTTTGTTTTTTGTTTTTTTTTTTCTTATGCAGTGAAGAACAATCAGTAAATATTTCTAATGAGGAGATTCCTGTTGGGGCACTGAGGTGCCCAAAGAAAAGGTCCTTTTCTTTTTCCCCTTTTCTTTTTCCCCTTTCTCTTTTTCCCCTTTTCTCTTTTTCCCCTTTTCTCTTTTTCCCCTTTTCTCTTTTTCCCCTTTTCCCTTTTTTCCCTTTTCTCTTTTTCCCCTTTTCTTTTCCCCTTTTCTCTTTTTCCCCTTTTCTCTTTTTCCCCTTTTCTCTTTTTCCCCTTTTCTCTTTTTCCCCTTTTCTCTTTTTCCCCTTTTCTCTTTTTCCCCTTTTCTCTTTTTCCCCTTTTCTCTTTTTCCCCTTTTCTCTTTTTCCCCTTTTCTCTTTTTCCCCTTTTCTCTTTTTCCCCTTTTCTCTTTTTCCCCTTTTCTCTTTTTCCCCTTTTCTCTTTTTCCCCTTTTCTCTTTTTCCCCTTTTCTCTTTTTCCCCTTTTCTCTTTTTCCCCTTTTCTCTTTTTCCCCTTTTCTCTTTTTCCCCTTTTCTCTTTTTCCCCTTTTCTCTTTTTCCCCTTTTCTCTTTTTCCCCTTTTCCTTTTCCCCTTTTCACAAGGTGTTGCTGCAGTTTGGGAGGTGATATCTCCGATCACGTTACGGATGAGTTAAGCTCCTGTGACGTCTCTGTTACGTCTTGTTAGAAAGAGCCAGAGGTGACGATCCCTTCCCTCGAAGGAAATCCTTGTAACGTGCACGGAATTGCTCAGGACCCTTTGGAGTTTGTCACATCTTTTCTTCTCTCCTCCATCATTAGTCTTGTCTCAGTGGGTCCTTCTCAGCTTATCCAAACCCTTTGCAGGTTCCTCTCTCGAGTCCAACGAGGTTAATATCATGACGCTGTCGCACGTAGGTTTGACCTTGCTTGTAAATCATTAGGTTGTCAAGTCTCTCTCCTCGTTTTCACTTGGCTTGTCCTTGGGAACCAGGGGTGGAGGCTGGTTTGTGGTTGGCAAAGTGGCTGCTCTCTCCTTCGCAGTAATTGGGAAAAGTTCACATACTTGGCTTTTTGCCGACGCCCCGGTTACGTCAGTGTTCGTAAGTAACGGTTTTGGGTTTCTGGCTTTACTTGGCATTTACAGGTGACTTATCCCAAGCTGCAAGAGGAGCTGTAAGCAGCCAACAGCGGGGAATTCTGTTTTCAGAAATCTCTTTTTAAAAATAACAGGCTGCTTGGAGTGAGGGAAGTCAGCTTTGCTAAATGAGGAGGTGTCACTATGTAGACAGCTTTCTCCTCAGCGCTCAGCTCGAGCCTTCCAGTGTTTGGATTTTTGGGATCAGGTAAAATAGTGACTGTAATAGGGGGAACTTCCAGATTGAAATGTGTCGGAGGTGTGGTCTGAAGGTGATGGTGTCTGTCTAAAGGTGAGCACAAGGTGCTCCTTGTGCAGGTCTGAGATCTATGGACAGATCTCTGCCAGGGTGAAGGTGTGGACCAAGTGATGAGGATCTGGGGAGCAGTGAGCAATGGCATATAAACCCCCTCTGATCTTCACACAGAGTTGCTTTAAATTAATTCTTAGAATCATTGAATGTTGTGAGTTGGAAGGGAACCACCAGGATGCTGGAGTCCAACTCCTGTCCCTGCACAGGACAATCCCAACATTCACACCATGTTCCTAAAGGCCTTGGCCAAATGCTGCTGGAATCTTGTCAGGCTTGGTGCCATCAGCACCTCCCTGGGGAGCCTGTTCCAGTGCTCCACCACCCTCTGCCTCAAGAACCTTTTCCTCATGGCCAACCTCACCCTCCCCTGCCACATCTTCCTGCCATTCCCTCTGCTCCTGGCATTGGTTGGTGGCCTGGGAGAACTTCCTGCCATTTCCTCTGCTCCTGGCACTCGTTGGTGGCCAGAGAGAAGAGATCAGCGCCTGCCCCTCCTCTTCCCCTTGGGAGGACGTTCTAGACCCCCATGAGATCTCCTCTCAGTCTCCTCCAGGCTGAACAATCCAAGCAAAGAGGTTTCTTAATATCTCTTCTTTCTCCCTTTTCCTGCAGAATTCAAACTGTGTGCTCAATTTAATATTGAAAATCACCTCTCAAAACCCATCTCCCCTATTTCAGAGACTCCCCCGCACCTGTGTGCAATGCCAGGTACCATTTGATTGTGAGATGCTGGTAGCAGGAAGCAGCTCTTTGGGGAATTGTATATTTATACACTAATAGGAAAAATATTTGGCTTTGGGGATGCATGATATCCATTCGTTGGCTGTGACCCTTGATATTTTCAAGTCCGTGGGGGGGCT
>NW_010323076.1:8076-19346 GCF_000700745.2 Antrostomus carolinensis | reverse complement strand
CACCTATTTAACGGCGTGAAGATACACGTAGCTGGAAAACAGAGTTTCAACGGGTAGCAATTATAGCCTATAAAACTGAGTCATATTGCATTAATTTTCGTGTGGAATTAACACAACCAAAACCCACCCCCGCATCCTCCCGAGCTCTGTTTGGCGGGGGGGAGCCGTTCCCGGGAGCCGGCTCGCAGAGGGCACCGGAGCGCGGGGCGGGAGCCCGGCAAATCCCGGCTTTATTTAAACGCGAACAGAGCGCGGTATCTTCCCGAGGTGCGGGGAAGAAGGGCTGAAGGAAATGCAATTTCACGGTAAAAGTATTGTGTGCGATATTAAAGTGAAAGGTTTTGATTATGCCTAGAAAGTCTTTTTTTTTTTTTTTTTTTAACTGTAGCCAGATTATCACCCGGCGTGCTGGATTTACACTGCATTAGCGACCGTCGAGATTAGAGCAGAATCCCCGGATAACAAACAGGAGCACAAGACGTCAATTTATGACATAATAGCAACAGTAACGCAACACTAATCATATTCGAGGGAGGAAGGATTCAGGGGAGGGTGAGCTGGTTCTATGGGCTCTGAAGAGAGAAGCTGCCTGCATTGGAGGGGCTTTGATGAAAAATCCCTCTGTTGTGTCCAGAGGGATGATTTTTTTACTTTATTCCTGACAGAAGGGAAAAGCAACAGCCCAGCACAGATCTGACAAAGTTGGGGCACATAACAACTGGCAACTAGAGGGGCAAGTTAGGAGAGGCAAGCTGCCCCCTTGGCCCTGCTAGATGTGTGTGCAGGTCCCAAAAGCCCCCTGGACCTCTCAAGAGAAGGTGCATATCAAACTTGGCGTTTCTGTGCCCACAGCTATGGGAGCACAAGCCCCAAGACAAGGGGCTGCAGGGAGCCCCTGCCCTGCACAGGGTGTCATCGGGTGCAGAGAGAGGACAAGGTGAGGGGCTGTGGCACTGCCGTGCTGTAGAATGAGCCAGGTCCTGGCAACTGGGCTGAACCCAGGGGATTAGAGACATCCCCACCTTCCCAGCTCACACCACGGCACACGCTGCAGCTGGGCCCACCAGACTCCCCTTTTTATTTATTTATTTTATTTTTTTTAATTTTTCCGCCTGCCCTGTTTTCAGGCAAGTGCCTATTACTGCAGCAGGAGGTTTGGCCAGGGAGCCCTCTGCACACATAATACAGGAGCCCATGAGATGCCAGGGGACGCAGTGTCCCCTCTGTCCCCTTGGCAAAGCCACCACTTTGCAGAGCTTCTCCTGCACCTGTCATCTCAGGGTGATCTCTAGACCGTACTGGGGCGACGGCTCTATTTTCAGCAATCAGGAACCACCTCAGTATCTTCACCTCCCTCAATTTATGAGTGATTTTCTTCCAGAACCTCCCCTCCATCATACGTCTTCCTTTGGCTGAAACACTGGCTCTGCTCTTTGGGGCCCATCAGCACATTCCCAAGGACCAGCCTGGTAGGAATGCGCTGTGCGATAGTGTCACGGATGGTGACATGAGCTGCGGGTGAGCAGCGTTCTCCTGCAGCCCCCTCTTTATTTACAGGCATGGTGCAGATGTGCATTGATTTCACTGGCTCATTCCCATTTAGAGCTGGAGCACTCAAATAACTTGCATCAAGGTTGACTAAGCATTTCTATTATCAGCTCCCTTCTTAATCACTCATAACTCTTTTGGTCTGGGAGTGTAAGTTCTCCAGATCTGATCTCTATCCAAGGAAGTGGTGGTTGCTTTGACTGCGACGTGTTTGAGCAAAAAGGGCTCAGGCACTTATAAGGGTAAGTGCCTGGGCCACAGAGCTCTTATCTCATTATAAACCAAAACTCTATCTTTGTGGAAATGGGAAAAAAAACCCCCACAAAAACCAAACCAACAAACGAAAGAGAAGCAGACTGCAGAAACCTCTTAGGGCTAGACTGATGGAGCAGCTTTCAATGATCCACTGAAAATCAATTGCAACAGGGCTGAGTTGTTACAGGTCACAAAATCGTGCTGAGAGAGGCAGTGTTATTGCTGGTGAGGCACTGCTGCTGCTGGTGCTGCTGCCTGGAGACCTCCCTGCCAGCGGGACTGCTTGGTGGGCGAGTGTGCAAGGTGCTGTATGGCCGAGCACTGTCTTGCTGGGGAAGCCAAGGGCCCGTCTGGGACCGTGTATGGCCACCTCTGAGGGAAATACGGCTGGAGCCCGGCAGCTGGCTGGGGAGGTACCTCCTGGAGAGGAGGAGGAAGGGCATGGGGGCAGCACCAGAGCGGATCAGAGGAATCCAGCATCTGTTCAGGTACAAGACAGAAAAAGAAAATATATTTATTCCTATGTTTGAACCTCACTGGCCACTCGAGCTGTACCAGTCTCTGCTGTCCTGCAGGTAGTGCCCCAGCTGGGAAAATGCTCTTCTCTCCCTTGGCACAAACACAAAAAAACCCCTAGGTGAGCAATGAAGCCATGCCATTTTCTGAGTTTGAAAAAGCAAAAGCTATAACTACTTCATTTAGTGTTTTGGTCAGTGAATTGGAAACAGCAGTGCAAAATTCATAACAACCAGCCTGTCGTTCTGTCTGTACAGAACACTGGGTATTTGTGAGGATTGTGAACGTCACCTCATTTACTCTATGCAATGCAGTAACATTGCGGCCGGCTGCGTTTTCGTTTCGTCGTTCCTTGCTGCATTGCCCTGGCAAGAGCAGAAGTGGTTTGAGGAGAAGGCACTGCTGCTCTCAACAGCCCATCCTATGAAAGTTGTGGGCTTCTCTGGACTTGACAGCTAACTGGAGCAAGGTGGAGTGTCAAGCTCTTGCTGACTGACCCCCTGTGCAGCTCTGCCCCAAGATTATAAAAATAAAGCACTTGGGTTAGAAAGTACTTACAAAGCACATTGTGATTCTCCTACACCTGTTCCTTACAATGCAATCTGCAACCACATATCTGCAGTGCTGCAGAGTCACCCTGGTCATGTGTGAAATGAACTTCAGCCATAGCTGGGTAACCTCACCAAAAACAATGGCCAACCTCCCTGGGCCAGGGGGTTTGGGCCAGCCTGGAGCGGGTTGCCTCTCCTCAGCTCCTGCTGGCCCTGGGCCCCATGGAGAAGTGCACAGCAGCCTGTCAGCATCAGGCACTTCTTGAGAGAAGAGTGAAAGGAGGTCACAAATCTCGTAACCATTCAGTGTCATTGTGGTAGCACCTGGTGAACAGCCTCATCCGGGCGCTGAGGGTACGCGTGCACACGTGCATGTGTCAGTCTGCTTAGCAAGCTGCAGGTACACTGCATTGCTGGGCAGCAGCCACCTTGGGTCCAGGAGCGGTATGTTGGCACAGTGCTGTGCCCCAGCCAGGAGCCTTGAGGGGCACCAAGACATGAAACTGGGTGTGGACATGGTCCAGCACAGCTCCACGCTGCTGGGCCAGAGCTGGCTGCCAGCTCAGCAGGCAGGCGGGCAGAGCAAACCCGCATCTGTCCCTGCCTCTCTGTGTGGACACACAATTGCCATTACTGCTTCCCAGAGCAAGTTTCTAAACTTCATTATATTTTCACTTGTCTTCCAGGGGACACAGGAGGTGCTCTGATAAATGAAGAGAAAGGACTGCTTGATTTGCAGGGGATTTATGTGACAGTCTCTCTCTCAGCCCAGGAGATCCTTCACGCTGTTCCTGACGGCTGGCATTGCTGGCTAGCTGTGGATACAGTGCACCAGACCTGGGGAGCTGACAGGTGGGTGGCCCCTCACTGTCCTTGCACTTTTACCAGCAGTAGGTCAGCACAAATCCACCTCCAAGCAGGTTCTGACCAGCCCTGGGCAGCTAGAACACCAGACCCAAAGAAGCGGAACATCCCAGGGAGCAGTGGTTGTTGGTGCTGCACCACCCCAAAGGTGCTGAAGGCACCAAGTGGCATTTGCACGGGGCTGTGGCAGTTACCCAGCTGAATCTGAGTGCTACTGAAAGACAGACACCATGCCAGTTTGTTCCCAGTGTCATTCCAGTGACATGAGCTATCCTTCTTAACTGGAGTGGCTCCAGGAGACCCTTTCATGAGGAGCCCTCAGTGCATCACTGTCCGTGCCCAGGAGCGTGACCACTGCCTGGTCCCTGCACGTCCCAGCACCCCCACCACAGGTGCTGGAGGCTGCAGCAGCTGGTGGTGGGGAACAAAATGCTGGGCTGGGAAACCACCTCTAAAGGGACAGAGGGCACGGACAACCCCATGCCAGGGGCCACACATGTGAAGGCAGCAGCCAGTGTGGGTCATGCTGCCTGGAGTCCTGAGGCCATGGCAGGGAGCGAGCAGGGACCATATGGAAGGTGCCGCCAAACGAGGCCATTGAAGCAAAGACTGCAAATGAGTTTAGTAGACAGCCAGACATTTTGAGGAGGGGGGAGTGGAGTAGAGCAGGAGAAAGGGAGAGCCCAGCACTGCTGCCGAGAGGGACCCACTGGGGCACACAGGCGTGGTGGGCAGTGCTCCCTTTTCCCCACCCCACACCTTCTCCCAGTGCCCTAACTTTAAGACCTCTCAAAGGGAAGAGGGGACCAAGGTGTCGTGGCCCCTTCTTTGTTTTTAATTACTTCCCATTTTAATCTTGATTTGCACGTCGATCTCTCAGAACTGGGCCAGGGACTCTACAAAGCCCTTGTCAGCAACTCCCCCAATAATAAACAGGAAAAGGCTTAAGGGGCAAATCACTTGCATGTTAATGAGACTGTTTGCTGGAGTCAAGAGAGAAAACAGCAAACAAACAAATGGACTGAATTCCAGCGGCAGCTGTTTGCTCCTTAATCTCGGCTCGTCAGAGCTGCCCTTTGATGGGACACAATCTACACAAACGATTGTGCTAAATCTTCTAATCTACGTCCTCATTATTACATCCCTTCTTACGCATGTAAATCAGGGACAAACTCATTTTAATATGTAGATAGATTATGGAAGGGAAGGGGAGGGGACTGGAGGGGAAAGGAGCTGCTGGCGGTGTCTGCGCCTGCCGGTTTGGTTTGGAGGGGTGTTAATGAGGAGAACAGGAAGGGCACCTCTCTGCACAGACCCCCAGGGTACCAGGAGGAGGAGGAGGACCTGTTGTCAGGGCAAAAGGCAGGTATAAAGGGATACGGACACTGGTACTGGGACCCTGGAGACCACACGGGCATGGGGCAGCATTGGCAAAGCGATGTGATGAGCGCTGAGGCGGACCTCTCCCTGGTATCCCCCCAAGCCCTCTGCCTACGCACTCAGCCCCTGGCTTTGTCGAGCCAGGATGCTGGAGGAGGGCTTGGTGGTATATAGGAGGGCTTCACAGTGGCATAGTGAGAGGTGACAGAGCCACACTGCGGGGCTCTGGCATTGTCCCCAGGTGCCTTGCAGCTCAGGGCCTCTTTGCAGCACAGCACCATGGTCCCCCACCCCTCCTCAACCTGCCCGTTCCCGAAATTGTTAGTCAATGGGCTGAGGATCAGACCAACCCACTTCACCCAGGCTGGAGCAGCCTGATGACACCTCAGGCTCCAGAGTTCAAGGATGGAGCCTACACTGCCTTCAAACAAATGTCATTAGATCTATGGTTGTGATCTTGAATAATGTTCAAAATAGTTGCTTTTACAACAAACAGAACTGAGGGGAAAAGAGTTCTCCTGCATTTCCCTGCCTCTGGCATCTCCTAATCCAATTGCCAAGCTGCAACCTGCCCCTTAACCTTCTCCTTCCACTAGAAAAGATGGGAGAACAGGAAGGTTATGAAGCACCGGCCTTATTTACCTGAGCTACCTTGTCCTTCTCTGCTCCAGGAGGGGCAGCCTCTTGGTAAAATAGGAAAAAAAAAAATCAAAACAACCTTGTGAGTTCACAGATTCCCCATTGACCTCACACCTGTGAAGGAAGGATGCAAAAGATAAGCAGTAGGTTGGAGCAAAAAGGTGAGTAGAGAAGAAAAACAGAGGCATACAGGAACATAATAAAAAGGCCAAGCATAAAATAAGTTTGCAAGTAGCAGGATAATCAAAGGGAAAAAGAAATAATTCTATCAATTCATTAGTAGCAAGAGGAAGACTAAGCAAAATATTGGGTCACTGCTCAACAGGGAGTGAAAATTATTGACAGGGGATAATATTAAAGAAACTAATAACAATGATTAAAAGGTAAGACCTTTGCATGGAATAAGGAAAGAATATGGTCGAGGTAATGTTACTGAGTCAGATGCATTCAGATTTATTGGGTGTAATGAGCTTCATTGTAGGTACTTGGAGATTTGGCTACAGCAGTCTGAGAGTCAGTAGAGGCTGTCTCCCAGAACCTGTGGAGATGTGGTGGAGTACAGAAAAACCACTCTTTAAAAAGTGAAGGAAAGGGTGATGGGTAATTATGTATCAATCAGCTTAATTCTCATTCCCATTAAAATTCTGGCATAAATCACGACATTATCTCTAAAGAGCAAAGGAAAAATCAGACAATCAATTGCATTCAGTGTGGATTTGCCAAGGATCAGTCCTACCCAGTCAATCTCACTTCCTGCTGTCGCAAGGCAACAGGTCTTGTGGATAAGGAAGGAACAGAAGATGTTGTGAATCTTTACTTCAATAAGTTTGTTTAGGCTCTATTTCAAAAGAGATCCTTATGAGTAAAGTAGGGAAATCCAAATTAGCAAAAACTGCTGTTAGATGGATGCAAAATTAGTTGAAAAACTGTGCTCAGTGAATAGTCCTCAGTGGTTTACTATCAAAATAAAGGATGTATTGAGAATAGCTCCACAAAGATCCATTCTGGATCTGGTTCTGCTCAGTGATTTAATTAACAACATGAATGATAGAAGAGAGAGTGGGCACATCGGGAAGACACAGACCTGGAAGGCACTTTAAGTACGCTGGAGGACAGACTTAGCATTCAAAATCCCCTTGGCAAATTGTGAAAGTGGTTGAAAAAACAGATGAAAGTCAGTAAGAAGCCATGCAAAGAATGTCAGTGATGCTGAAAGAATGAAATGTATAAACAGGGAGTGGGAAACAACGTGTTAGGCAGCAATTCTTCCACAGAAGTGCTAGGGGTTAGAATGGATTACAAGCCTTGTCAAAAATAGTATGCTGTTGCGAAAAAGCAAACATACTGTGAGGAATAAATAAGACTACAGCTGCCAAGTCCTCTGGAAATTATCTTTCCTTCTAATCAGCTTTGGTGAGACTTCAGTTGGTGTTTTGAGCCCAGTTTTGCCATTGCCTTTCAAAGTAGACCCATTGCAGGGTATCTAAAAGAGGACAACAGGAATGATCACAGATCTGAGACATGTCCTGCAAAGAAATACTGAAAGTGGTGTTGTGTAACTTGAAGAGGGAAGACTGAGAGAGGATAAGAGACAATCCTCAGGCACAAAAGTTGTAAAGGAAGTAGGGAAAAATCTATCCTCTGTGCCCATGCAGGTAAGTCCATAGCTAATTGTAGCAAGAAGGATCTGTGTCAGACATTAAGAGCAAAATTATCAAAAACACAGAGAGAGAGAGAGAGACACTGTAAGGGAGACACTGTAAGGGATAACTTAGAAGCTTGTCCATTTATCAAAAATGAGACAGGTATAGCCGGTCACACCATGAGGCAGAGAAAATGAGGAGATGGCCTCTCCAGGTCCCTTCCCGTCCTAGTTTTCTAGGAGTCCATCTCCTCATTCTGACAGCCACCATCCAACCCTCAGCAATATTGGAGATGGAAGTACACAGAGAGTGTGAGGCATTGGGGAGGGACTTTCCATAAGGGCAGTTAATGACAGAACAAGGGCAAATGGCTTTAAGATGAAAGAGGGTAGGTTTAGATTAGATATTAGGAAGAAATTCTTTACTGTGAGTGTGGTCAGACCCTGGAAGAAGTTGCCCAAGGAAGTTGTGGATGCCTCCTCCCTGGAAGTGTTTAAGACCAGGTTGGATGAGGCTTTGGGCAACCTGGTCTAGTGGAAGGTGTCCCTGCTGATGGCAGGGGGGTTGGAACTGAAAGATCTTTAAGGTCCCTTCCAACCCAAACCGTTCTGTGATTCTATGATTCTATAAGGAAGTGCCACAGGTTCGTTGAACACATCACTGCTCTCCTCAGTCACACCCCAGTGTACATTTACTAACCAGGAATAACAACAGGATGGAGACCTGAGAGATGACCAAACCCTTGAGATGAACAAAGGGATGGCCCCTACCATCTTCTGGGATCTCACTAAAATGAAAGGCATGGGTTATGCCGCCCAGTTCACTGCCATGCCAGTCCATGACTGAATGTTTCTGCGAGAGTTAAAAGTGGTGTGAGCATCTGCCTCCCTATCACCACCAGATAACTGACCTGACTGCTGGTACTGCTCCTCCCTGCTAGGAAATCTAAATCAAGCAATGGCTTGAAGACTTACTATAAACTGTCCATGTACCTGAATAGAAGGATCTATTTCTGCAGCACTTCCTTGGGGAAATCTTGTGAGGCTGGAAATGTATCAGACTGGAATGAGTACCCACCTCAAGTCATGGTGTTTCAGGTAAAGGCTGGAATTTTTTTCCTTGCTCCTTTCTCTCTATTCCCAGGTGCTTTTAGTCTGTATGTTTGTCCTCTGTCACGTTCTTTCCTTGGCCCCGTGCATTCCTGTTCCACACACCCTTGTCTGTCTGAGGAGCATAAAGCCTTTCATGCTTTCTTCTGGGATAAGAAACGGGCCATAAGAACGATCATGATCCCTTGGCCAGATGGGCCTCGGACTTAAATTCACTATATCTGGGATTAAAGGTGGACACATTTCCAGGCTCCATCTTTCTTCAGGCCACTGTGAGCAGCTCACCATTGTGTTCCTGTATTTGTACTGATTCTCATGTTGCATTGTCTGCCAAGCCAGGATATTAGCTCTGGTCTTCAAAACTCTCTCAGAGTCAATTATGTCTGAGTCTGCATTTTCATCACGGCCCACCTGCTCCTTTGGGAAAATGCAGTTGACTAAGTCCATGATGAAGTGAGTGAAACTGGAGATGAAATGGAGATAAATGTCAAGGAGGTTTGGCTACTGAATAAGTTTGCAGAGGAAATGCACTACTCCAAACTAGATACATTTAGAATACACAGCAAAGCTCCCTTTCTTAAGAAGCTTTTCCACTATAACAGAAAATAGGGCTTAATATTATAAAAATGCAATAGTTTCTTCTTAACAGACTCTATTAACAGTTGCCAAAATAATTTAATGGTTGTAAGGGAAAATGGTCTGAGACCCCAAGACGTTCAGCAGCTCCAGTATGCAGTATTGGAAAAGACACATAGTGGACAGCAGATTGCAGGAAAACACGTCAAAGAGGTTGGTTGTGGGGGTGAGGAGGGCTAGGACAGGATGCGGTACATGATGTAGGAGTTTCCTGCAATGCAGATGCCTTCACCAGGACCTGTCAGAGCCAAGCGTGCAGAGTGTCAGCAGCACTGCACAGCTCCTGTGTCTGGCACTGGTGGCCACCGCCAGTAAAAGGACAAGTGTGTGAGAATGACAACATCTAATCTATCAAATGCCCCCCATGACAGAGCTCCCACAGTCCTACCAGTTACTCTGGGGAAATGCCTACAGTCTAATCGCATCCTCTCTCTGTACTCACCTTTATCCTGCGTGTAGGTGTTCTGCATTTCGCTTAGTGACTACCACTCCTGTTCCTGGTGCTAGCCCAGATCTTTAGTCTTCCTCATCACATTTTGTCTTTCTGGTAGTTGAAGCATTACTATTTCCCTCGCCTTAGTTATGACTTAAGGGAGTCAGGTACACCTATGCATGGCTCACAGACTAAAACCACAAGTTCCCTGTCATTTTCTTTCTCTTCTCTAGACTCTGTTCATTTTGTCAGTATTTTCTTTAAAAAAAAAAAAAAAGTGCAAAACTGCAGAGAAAATTTGAGTCTTAACCTCACAGCAATACAGCATTAATGGGCTGCTCCATAATGCCATGCTTCTGAATGTGGAGCTGTCTCCATCCTTTCTAGAGCTTTGTCATATTGCACATGTGCATTGCTATTACACCAAACTATTATTTTCAGCTCTTCTCACTGTCTGTCTGTCTCTTGGTCATATATTTGGCTCTGGGATTTTCCCCCTACAAGAGTTTGCTGAGTTGACTCCCACATACATTCTCTCCACTGCGGCGTTCTGGTTCTCTTCCCCCAATGAACACAAATTCTTCCAACTCAAAATCATCTGCAAATGGCATTCACATGCAGATTGGTCTGCTTTCTCCATCATTTATGAAGACTTGAAGAAGGGCAGATTGAAACTCTCCTTGCTGGAGAACTGTCGCAGCCTGACAATTACACTCAGAGCCTATTATTTACAGTCATCTGGCTCATTGATAACTCCTATATGAAAATTCACAATAATTTTCCCAGTGGCAATTTCATGTTTTGCTAATTAGAACCTCAAGAACAGACCTGAAAAGGGAATTTTTTTAATCAACAAAATGAACCAGAGAACTGAACAAAGCCCAGTGTATTTCTGACACCAGGCAAGAAGGTCACTTGAACCAGTCTCAATTCTTTTGGATGGTGTCCTTGGCAATTCAACCTGAATTTATTTTGACAAACAAATCTTGTGAGTAGTTTTCCCACACATCGAATGCATCTGTGGTGTTCCCTTCCCCTAACAGTTCCATAATGCTAAGACAATTCAGTATGCACAGGAAAATTCCTCCTGTTATGATAGAGTGATGGAAATGAGATTTTTGCCATAGCAATTGAGTCTAGCATTCTTTCCCTCTTTGGAAGATAAATTTATCTATCATGCTTCTTTCTTCAGCACCTAGCTCTGTGGCATCCAAATGTAGCAGAAAAATAATACAACCTCAGCCCCAAACAAGAACTTCTTTTTAATCTTCATCCTCATTCTAAGGCAGAGGAATATGCATTTGTGCTGTTCTCTTACTGCAGAAGCAGAATAATACCTTGTCTCCCATAGAGTGGGATCCATCTCACCTAAGTTCAGATGCCCACACCTGAGCTACTCATGGGCCACTTTTGTAGTCAATATCAATCTCGTCAATAAAGTCAATGCAGATGCAATCCTCCAATCCAGTGCGGACAATTATTTCAAGATAGGATGAACTGTGCCCTGGGTTCCATTGAGCCAACTGAGCAGAGCCCTCTGGCTAGAATGGGAATGTGCTCAATGTAGACTCCCTGCACGGTAGGTGTTCACGCTGGTCTGATGAATCCCATTGCCACATTGTGTTCTCTCTCTGGAGGTTATTTGACTCCAGATGTCCATTCACTCATTCTCATAGTTCCCATATAGATGACAATA